>NW_027476527.1:0-196615 GCF_051020955.1 Megalopta genalis | reverse complement strand
CGAGGTAGCTTCAATTCCATGCGAGACACATGATTTAGCTTCAAATCAATGCGATGTAGAAGGTTTAGCTTCAAATCCAAACGAAACACATGTTTTAGCTTCAAATCAATTCGATGGACAAGGCTTAGATTCAAATCCATGCGAAACAAATGCTTTAGCTTCAAATCAATGCGAAGTAGAAGGCGTAGCTTCAAATCCATGCGAAACAAATGGTTTAGCTACAAATACTTGTGATATACATTATTTAGCTACAACTGCATGCGAAACTAACGAGTTAGCTTCAAATCCATGCGATACACATGATTTAGCTTCAAATCAATGCGATGTGGAAGGTATAGCTTAAAATCCATGCGATACACAAGATTTAGCTTCAAATCAATGCGATGTAGTAGGTTCAGCTTCAAATCCATGCGACACATATGATTTAGCTTCAAATACTTGCGATATAAGTGATATAGCTTCAAAAGCTGTAGGAACAAACGAGGTAGCTTCAAATCCATGCGAAACACATGATTCAGCTGCAAATCAATGCGATGTAGAAGGTTTAGCTTCAAATCCATGCGAAACACATGATTTAGCTGCAAATCAATGCGATGTAGATGGTATAGCTTCAAATCAACGCGAAACAAATGATTTAGCTTCAAACACTTGGGATATAATTGATATAGCTTCAAATGCAGACGAATCAAATGAGTTAGCTTCAAAATCCACGCGATACACATGATGTAGCTTCAAATCCGTGCGAAGTAGAAGGATTAGCTTCAAATCCATGCGGAACAAACGATTGAGCTTCAAACACTTCGGATATAGCTTCATCTGCATGCGAAACAAACGAGTTAGCTTCAAGTCCATGCGAAACACATGATTTAGCTGCAAATCAATGCGATGTAGAAGGTTTAGCTTCAAATCCATGCGAAACACATGATTTAGCTGCAAATCAACTCGAAGTACAAGGCTCAGATTCAAATCCATGCGACACAAATGATTTAGCTTCAGATACTTGTGATATAAGTGATACAGCTTCAAATGCAGGGGAAACAAACGAGTTAGATTCAAATCCATGCAAAACACATGATTAAGCTTCAAATCAATGCGATGTAGAAGGCTTAGCTTCAAATCCATGCGAAACACATGATTTAGCTTCAAATCAACTCGAAGTACAAGGCTCAGATTCAAATCCATGCGAAACACATGATTTAGCTGCAAATCAATGCGATGTAGAAGGTTTAGCTTCAAATCCATGCCAAACACATGATTTAGAATCAAATCCATGGGATGTAGAAGGTTTGGCTTCAAATCCATGCGAAACACATTATTTATCTGCAAATCAGTGCGAAGTAGAAGGCTCGGGTTCAAATCAATGCGATTCAAATGGTTCATCTTCAAATACTTGTGAAAGACATGATTTAGCTTCAACTGCAAGCGAAACTCATGATTTAGCTTCAAAGCAATGCGATGTAGAAGGTTTAGCTTCAAATCCATGCGAAACAAATGGATTAGCTACAAGTACTTGTGATATACATTATTTAGCTACAACTCGAAGCGAAACGAACGAGTTAGCTTCAAATCCATGCGAAACACACGATTTAGCTTCAAATCAATGCGATGTAGAAGGTTTAGCTTCAAATCCATGCGATACACAAGATTTAGCTTCAAATCAATGCGATGTAGTAGGTTCAGCTTCAAATCCATGCGACACATATGATTTAGCTTCAAGTACTTGTGATATAAGTGATATAGCTTCAAAAGCTGGAGGAACAAACGAGGTGGCTTCAATTCCATGCGAAACAAATGATTTAGCTTCAAATCAATGCGAAGTAGAAGGCGTATCTTCAAAAACTTGCGATATTCGTGACATAGTTTCAAATGGAGGCGAAACGAACGAGTTAGCTTCAAATCCATGCGAGACAAATGATTTAGCTTCTAATCAATGCGATGTAGAAGGTTTAGCTTCAAATCCACGCGAAACAAATGATTTAGCTTCAAACACTTGGGGTATAAGTGATATAGCTTCAAATGCAGACTAATCAAACGAGTTAGCTTAAAAATCCACGCGATACACATGATTTATCTTCAAACACTTGCGATATAAGTGATGTAGATTCAACTGCAGGCAAAACGAACGAGTTAGCTTCAAATCCATGCGAAACACATGATATAGCTGCTAATCAATGTGATGTGGAAGGTTTAGCTTCAAATCCATGCGATACACAAGATTTAGCTTCCAATCAATGCGATGTAGAAGGTTCAGCTTCAAATCCATGCGACACATATGATTTAGCTTCAAATACTTGCGATATAAGTGATATAGCTTCAAAAGTTGGAGGAACAAACGAGGTGGCTTCAATTCCATGCGAAACAAATGATTTAGCTTCAAATCAATGCGAAGTAGAAGGCGTAGCTTCAAGTCCATGCGAAAGAAATGGCTTAGCTACAAATACTTGTGATATACATTATTTAGCTACAACTGCATGCGAAACTAACGAGTTAGCTTCAAATCCATGCGAAACACACGATTTATTTTCAAATCAATGCGATGTAGAAGGTTTGCTTCAAATCTATAAGAGGTAGATGGTTTAGCTTCAAATCAATGGAATATAGAAGGTTTAGCTTCAAATCAATGCGATGTAGAAGGTTTAGCTTCAAATCCATGCGATACACAAGATTTAGCTTCAAATCAATGCGATGTATTAGGTTCAGCTTCAAATCCATGCGACACATATGATTTAGCTTCAAATACTTGCGATATAAGTGATATAGCTTCAAAAGCTGTAGGAACAAACGAGGTAGCTTCAATTCCATGCGAGACACATGATTTAGCTTCAAATCAATGCGATGTAGAAGGTTTAGCTTCATATCCAAGTGTAACACATGATTTAGCTTCAAATATTTGCGATATAAGTGATATAGCTTCGAATACAGGCGAAGCGAACGAGTTAGCTTCAAATCCATGCGAAACACATGAATCAGCTGCAAATCAATGCAATGTAGAATGTTTAGCTTCAAATCCATGCGAAACACATGATTTAGCTGCAAACCAATGCGATGTAGAAGGTTTAGCTTCAAATCCATACGAAACACATGATTTAGCTTCAAATCAATTCGAAGGGCAAGGCTTAGATTCAAATCCATGCGAAACAAATGATTTAGCTTCAGATGAATGCGAAGTAGAAGGCTCAGCTTCAAATCCATGCGGCACATATGATTTAGCTTTAAATACTTGCGATATAAGTGATATAGCTTCAAAAGCTGGAGGAACAAACGAGGAGGCTTCAATTCCATGCGAAACAAATGATTTAGCTTCAAATCAATGCGAAGTAGAAGGCGTAGCTTCAAATCCATGCGAAACAAATGGTTTAGCTACAAATACTTGTGATATAGATTATTTAGCTACAACTGCATGCGAAACTAACGAGTTAGCTTCAAATCCATGCGATACACATGATTTAGCTTCAAATGAATGCGATGTGAAAGGTTTAGCTTCAAATCCATGCGATACACAAGATTTAGCTTCAAATCAATGCGATGTAGTAGGTTCAGCTTCAAATCCATGCGACACATATGATTTAGCTTCAAATACTTGCGATATAAGTGATATAGCTTCAAAAGCTGTAGGAACAAACGAGGTAGCTTCAATTCCATGCGAGACACGTGATTTAGCTTCAAATCAATGCGATGTAGAAGGTTTAGATTCAAATCCAAACGAAACACATGTTTTAGCTTCAAACCAATTCGAAGGACAAGGCTTAGATTCAAATCCATGCGAAACAAATGCTTTAGCTTCAAATCAATGCGAAGTAGAAGGCGTAGCTTCAAATCCATGCGAAACAAATGGTTTAGCTACAAATACTTGTGATATACATTATTTAGCTACAACTGCTTGCGAAACTAACGAGTTAGCTTCAAATCTATGCGAAACACACGATTTATCTTCAAATCAATGCGATGTAGAAGGTTTAGCTTCAAATCCATAAGAGGTAGAAGGTTTAGCTTCAAATCAATAGAATATAGAAGGTTTAGCTTCAAATCAATGCGATGTAGAAGGTTTAGCTTCAAATCCATACGAAACACATGATTTAGCTTCAAATCAATTCGAAGGACAAGGCGTAGATTCAAATCCTTGCGAAGCAAATGATTTAGCTTCAGATGAATGCGAAGTAGAAGGCTCAGCTTCAAATCCATGCGGCACATATGATCTAGCTTTAAATACTTGCGATATAAGTGACATAGTTTCAAATGGAGGCGAAACGAACGAGTTAGCTTCAAATCCATGCGAAACACATGATTTATCTTCAAATCAAAGCGATGTAGAAGGTTTAGCTTCAAATCCATGCGATGCACATGATTTAGCTTCAAATGAATGCGATGTAGTAGGTTCAGCTTCAAATCCATGCGACACATATGATTTAGCTTCAAATACTTGCGATATAAGTGATATAGTTTCAAAAGCTGTAGGAACAAACGAGGTAGCTTCAAATCCATGCGAAACACATGATTCAGCTGCAAATCAATGCGATGTAGAAGGTTTAGCTACAAATCCATGCGAGACACATTATTTAGCTGCAAATCAGTGCGAAGTAGAAGGCTCGGGTTCAAATCAATGCGATTCAAATGGTTCATATTCAAATACTTGCGATATAAGTGATATAGCTTCAAAAGCTGTAGGAACAAACGAGGTAGCTTCAATTCCATGCGAGACACATGATTTAGCTTCAAATCAATGCGATGTAGAAGGTTTAGCTTCATATCCAAGTGTAACACATGATTTAGCTTCAAATATTTGCGATATAAGTGATATAGCTTCGAATACAGGCGAAGCGAACGAGTTAGCTTCAAATCCATGCGAAACACATGAATCAGCTGCAAATCAATGCAATGTAGAATGTTTAGCTTCAAATCCATGCGAAACACATGATTTAGCTGCAAACCAATGCGATGTAGAAGGTTTAGCTTCAAATCCATACGAAACACATGATTTAGCTTCAAATCAATTCGAAGGGCAAGGCTTAGATTCAAATCCATGCGAAACAAATGATTTAGCTTCAGATGAATGCGAAGTAGAAGGCTCAGCTTCAAATCCATGCGGCACATATGATTTAGCTTTAAATACTTGCGATATAAGTGATATAGCTTCAAAAGCTGGAGGAACAAACGAGGAGGCTTCAATTCCATGCGAAACAAATGAATTAGCTTCAAATCAATGCGAAGTAGAAGGCGTAGCTTCAAATCCATGCGAAACAAATGGTTTAGCTACAAATACTTGTGATATAGATTATTTAGCTACAACTGCATGCGAAACTAACGAGTTAGCTTCAAATCCATGCGATACACATGATTTAGCTTCAAATGAATGCGATGTGAAAGGTTTAGCTTCAAATCCATGCGATACACAAGATTTAGCTTCAAATCAATGCGATGTAGAAGGTTCAGCTTCAAACCCATGCGACACATATGATTTAGCTTCAAATACTTGCGATATAAGTGATATAGCTTCAAAAGCTGGAGGAACAAACGAGGTAGCTTCAAATCCATGCGAAACACATGATTCAGCTGCAAATCAATGCGATGTAGAAGGTTTAGCTACAAATCCATGCGAGACACATTATTTAGCTGCAAATCAGTGCGAAGTAGAAGGCTCGGGTTCAAATCAATGCGATTCAAATGGTTCATATTCAAATACTTGTGAAAGACATGATTTAGCTTCAACTGCATGCGAAACACATGATTTAGCTTCAAATCAATGCGATGTAGAAGGTTTTGCTTCAAATCCACGCGAAACAAATGATTTAGCTTCAAACACTTGGGGTATACGTGATATAGCTTCAAATGCAGACTAATCAAACGAGTTAGCTTAAAAATCAACGCGATACACATGATTTATCTTCAAACACTTGCGATATAAGTGATGTAGATTCTACTGCAGGCAAAACGAACGAGTTGGCTTCAAATCCATGCGAAACACATGATATAGCTGCTAATCAATGTGATGTAGAAGGTTTAGCTTCAAATCCATGCGATACACAAGATTTAGCTTCAAATCAATGCGATGTAGAAGGTTCAGCTTCAAATCCATGCGACACATATGATTTAGCTTCAAATACTTGTGATATAAGTGATATAGCTTCAAAAGCTGGAGGAACAAACGAGGTAGCTTCAAATCCATGCGAAACACATGATCCAGCTGCAAATCGATGCGATGTAGAAGGTTTAGCTTCAAATCCATGCGATACACATGATTTAGATTCAAATCAATGCGATGTGGAAGGTTTAGCTTCAAATCCATGCGATACACAAGATTTAGCTTCAAATCAATGCGATGTAGTAGGTTCAGCTACAAATCCATGCGAAACACATGATTTAGCTGCAAATCAATGCGATGTAGAAGGTTTAGCTTCAAATCCATACGAAACACATGATTTAGCTTCAAATCAATTCGAAGGGCAAGGCTTAGATTCAAATCCATGCGAAACAAATGATTTAGCTTCAGATGAATGCGAAGTAGAAGGCTCAGCTTCAAATCCATGCGAAACAAATGGTTTAGCTACAAATACTTGTGATATAGATTATTTAGCTACAACTGCATGCGAAACTAACGAGTTAGCTTCAAATCCATGCGATACACATGATTTAGCTTCAAATCAATGCGATGTGGAAGGTTTAGCTTCAAATCCATGCGATACACAAGATTTAGCTTCAAATCAATGCGATGTATTAGGTTCAGCTTCAAATCCATGCGACACATATGATTTAGCTTTAAATACTTGCGATATAAGTGACATAGTTTCAAATGGAGGCGAAACGAACGAGTTAGCTTCAAATCCATGCGAAACACATGATTTAGCTGCAAATCAATGTGATGTAGAAGGTTTAGCTTCAAATCCATGCGATACACAAGATTTAGCTTCAAATCAATGCGATGTAGAAGGTTCAGCTTCAAACCCATGCGACACATATGATTTAGCTTCAAATACTTGCGATATAAGTGATATAGCTTCAAAAGCTGGAGGAACAAACGAGGTAGCTTCAAATCCATGCGAAACACATGATTCAGCTGCAAATCAATGCGATGTAGAAGGTTTAGCTACAAATCCATGCGAGACACATTATTTAGCTGCAAATCAGTGCGAAGTAGAAGGCTCGGGTTCAAATCAATGCGATTCAAATGGTTCATATTCAAATACTTGTGAAAGACATGATTTAGCTTCAACTGCATGCGAAACACATGATTTAGCTTCAAATCAATGCGATGTAGAAGGTTTTGCTTCAAATCCACGCGAAACAAATGATTTAGCTTCAAACACTTGGGGTATACGTGATATAGCTTCAAATGCAGACTAATCAAACGAGTTAGCTTAAAAATCAACGCGATACACATGATTTATCTTCAAACACTTGCGATATAAGTGATGTAGATTCAACTGCAGGCAAAACGAACGAGTTGGCTTCAAATCCATGCGAAACACATGATATAGCTGCTAATCAATGTGATGTAGAAGGTTTAGCTTCAAATCCATGCGATACACAAGATTTAGCTTCAAATCAATGCGATGTAGAAGGTTCAGCTTCAAATCCATGCGACACATATGATTTAGCTTCAAATACTTGTGATATAAGTGATATAGCTTCAAAAGCTGGAGGAACAAACGAGGTAGCTTCAAATCCATGCGAAACACATGATCCAGCTGCAAATCGATGCGATGTAGAAGGTTTAGCTTCAAATCCATGCGATACACATGATTTAGATTCAAATCAATGCGATGTGGAAGGTTTAGCTTCAAATCCATGCGATACACAAGATTTAGCTTCAAATCAATGCGATGTAGTAGGTTCAGCTACAAATCCATGCGAAACACATGATTTAGCTGCAAATCAATGCGATGTAGAAGGTTTAGCTTCAAATCCATACGAAACACATGATTTAGCTTCAAATCAATTCGAAGGGCAAGGCTTAGATTCAAATCCATGCGAAACAAATGATTTAGCTTCAGATGAATGCGAAGTAGAAGGCTCAGCTTCAAATCCATGCGAAACAAATGGTTTAGCTACAAATACTTGTGATATAGATTATTTAGCTACAACTGCATGCGAAACTAACGAGTTAGCTTCAAATCCATGCGATACACATGATTTAGCTTCAAATCAATGCGATGTAGAAGGTTCAGCTTCAAATCCATGCGACACATATGATTTAGCTTCAAATACTTGCGATATAAGTGATATAGCTTCAAAAGCTGGAGGAACAAACGAGGTAGCTTCAAATCCATGCGAAACACATGATTCAGCTGCAAATCGATGCGATGTAGAAGGTTTAGCTTCAAATCCATGCGATACACGTGATTTAGATTCAAATCAATGCGATGTGGAAGGTTTAGCTTCAAATCCATGCGATACACAAGATTTAGCTTCAAATCAATGAGATGTAGTAGGTTCAGCTTCAAATCCATGCGACACATATGATTTAGCTTCAAATCAATGCGATGTAGAAGGTTTAGCTTCAAATCCATGCGATACACAAGATTTAGCTTCAAATCAATGCGATGTATTAGGTTCAGCTTCAAATCCATGCGACACATATGATTTAGCTTCAAATACTTGCGATATAAGTGATATAGCTTCAAAAGCTGGAGGAACAAACGAGGTAGCTTCAAATCCATGCGAAACACATGATTCAGCTGCAAATCAATGCGATGTAGAAGGTTTAGCTACAAATCCATGCGAGACACATTATTTAGCTGCAAATCAGTGCGAAGTAGAAGGCTCGGGTTCAAATCAATGCGATTCAAATGGTTCATCTTCAAATACTTGTGAAAGACATGATTTAGCTTCAACTGCAAGCGAAACTCATGATTTAGCTTCAAAGCAATGCGATGTAGAAGGTTTAGCTTCAAATCCATGCGAAACAAATGGATTAGCTACAAGTACTTGTGATATACATTATTTAGCTACAACTCGAAGCGAAACGAACGAGTTAGCTTCAAATCCATGCGAAACACACGATTTAGCTTCAAATCAATGCGATGTAGAAGGTTTAGCTTCAAATCCATGCGATACACAAGATTTAGCTTCAAATCAATGCGATGTAGTAGGTTCAGCTTCAAATCCATGCGACACATATGATTTAGCTTCAAGTACTTGTGATATAAGTGATATAGCTTCAAAAGCTGGAGGAACAAACGAGGTGGCTTCAATTCCATGCGAAACAAATGATTTAGCTTCAAATCAATGCGAAGTAGAAGGCGTATCTTCAAAAACTTGCGATATTCGTGACATAGTTTCAAATGGAGGCGAAACGAACGAGTTAGCTTCAAATCCATGCGAGACAAATGATTTAGCTTCTAATCAATGCGATGTAGAAGGTTTAGCTTCAAATCCACGCGAAACAAATGATTTAGCTTCAAACACTTGGGGTATAAGTGATATAGCTTCAAATGCAGACTAATCAAACGAGTTAGCTTAAAAATCCACGCGATACACATGATTTATCTTCAAACACTTGCGATATAAGTGATGTAGATTCAACTGCAGGCAAAACGAACGAGTTAGCTTCAAATCCATGCGAAACACATGATATAGCTGCTAATCAATGTGATGTGGAAGGTTTAGCTTCAAATCCATGCGATACACAAGATTTAGCTTCCAATCAATGCGATGTAGAAGGTTCAGCTTCAAATCCATGCGACACATATGATTTAGCTTCAAATACTTGCGATATAAGTGATATAGCTTCAAAAGTTGGAGGAACAAACGAGGTGGCTTCAATTCCATGCGAAACAAATGATTTAGCTTCAAATCAATGCGAAGTAGAAGGCGTAGCTTCAAGTCCATGCGAAAGAAATGGCTTAGCTACAAATACTTGTGATATACATTATTTAGCTACAACTGCATGCGAAACTAACGAGTTAGCTTCAAATCCATGCGAAACACACGATTTATTTTCAAATCAATGCGATGTAGAAGGTTTGCTTCAAATCTATAAGAGGTAGATGGTTTAGCTTCAAATCAATGGAATATAGAAGGTTTAGCTTCAAATCAATGCGATGTAGAAGGTTTAGCTTCAAATCCATGCGATACACAAGATTTAGCTTCAAATCAATGCGATGTATTAGGTTCAGCTTCAAATCCATGCGACACATATGATTTAGCTTCAAATACTTGCGATATAAGTGATATAGCTTCAAAAGCTGTAGGAACAAACGAGGTAGCTTCAATTCCATGCGAGACACATGATTTAGCTTCAAATCAATGCGATGTAGAAGGTTTAGCTTCATATCCAAGTGTAACACATGATTTAGCTTCAAATATTTGCGATATAAGTGATATAGCTTCGAATACAGGCGAAGCGAACGAGTTAGCTTCAAATCCATGCGAAACACATGAATCAGCTGCAAATCAATGCAATGTAGAATGTTTAGCTTCAAATCCATGCGAAACACATGATTTAGCTGCAAACCAATGCGATGTAGAAGGTTTAGCTTCAAATCCATACGAAACACATGATTTAGCTTCAAATCAATTCGAAGGGCAAGGCTTAGATTCAAATCCATGCGAAACAAATGATTTAGCTTCAGATGAATGCGAAGTAGAAGGCTCAGCTTCAAATCCATGCGGCACATATGATTTAGCTTTAAATACTTGCGATATAAGTGATATAGCTTCAAAAGCTGGAGGAACAAACGAGGAGGCTTCAATTCCATGCGAAACAAATGATTTAGCTTCAAATCAATGCGAAGTAGAAGGCGTAGCTTCAAATCCATGCGAAACAAATGGTTTAGCTACAAATACTTGTGATATAGATTATTTAGCTACAACTGCATGCGAAACTAACGAGTTAGCTTCAAATCCATGCGATACACATGATTTAGCTTCAAATGAATGCGATGTGAAAGGTTTAGCTTCAAATCCATGCGATACACAAGATTTAGCTTCAAATCAATGCGATGTAGTAGGTTCAGCTTCAAATCCATGCGACACATATGATTTAGCTTCAAATACTTGCGATATAAGTGATATAGCTTCAAAAGCTGTAGGAACAAACGAGGTAGCTTCAATTCCATGCGAGACACGTGATTTAGCTTCAAATCAATGCGATGTAGAAGGTTTAGATTCAAATCCAAACGAAACACATGTTTTAGCTTCAAACCAATTCGAAGGACAAGGCTTAGATTCAAATCCATGCGAAACAAATGCTTTAGCTGCAAATCAATGCGAAGTAGAAGGCGTAGCTTCAAATCCATGCGAAACAAATGGTTTAGCTACAAATACTTGTGATATACATTATTTAGCTACAACTGCTTGCGAAACTAACGAGTTAGCTTCAAATCTATGCGAAACACACGATTTATCTTCAAATCAATGCGATGTAGAAGGTTTAGCTTCAAATCCATAAGAGGTAGAAGGTTTAGCTTCAAATCAATAGAATATAGAAGGTTTAGCTTCAAATCAATGCGATGTAGAAGGTTTAGCTTCAAATCCATACGAAACACATGATTTAGCTTCAAATCAATTCGAAGGACAAGGCGTAGATTCAAATCCTTGCGAAGCAAATGATTTAGCTTCAGATGAATGCGAAGTAGAAGGCTCAGCTTCAAATCCATGCGGCACATATGATCTAGCTTTAAATACTTGCGATATAAGTGACATAGTTTCAAATGGAGGCGAAACGAACGAGTTAGCTTCAAATCCATGCGAAACACATGATTTATCTTCAAATCAAAGCGATGTAGAAGGTTTAGCTTCAAATCCATGCGATGCACATGATTTAGCTTCAAATGAATGCGATGTAGTAGGTTCAGCTTCAAATCCATGCGACACATATGATTTAGCTTCAAATACTTGCGATATAAGTGATATAGTTTCAAAAGCTGTAGGAACAAACGAGGTAGCTTCAAATCCATGCGAAACACATGATTCAGCTGCAAAGCAATGCGATGTAGAAGGTTTAGCTACAAATCCATGCGAGACACATTATTTAGCTGCAAATCAGTGCGAAGTAGAAGGCTCGGGTTCAAATCAATGCGATTCAAATGGTTCATATTCAAATACTTGCGATATAAGTGATATAGCTTCAAAAGCTGTAGGAACAAACGAGGTAGCTTCAATTCCATGCGAGACACATGATTTAGCTTCAAATCAATGCGATGTAGAAGGTTTAGCTTCATATCCATGTGTAACACATGATTTAGCTTCAAATATTTGCGATATAAGTGATATAGCTTCGAATACAGGCGAAGCGAACGAGTTAGCTTCAAATCCATGCGAAACACATGAATCAGCTGCAAATCAATGCAATGTAGAATGTTTAGCTTCAAATCCATGCGAAACACATGATTTAGCTGCAAACCAATGCGATGTAGAAGGTTTAGCTTCAAATCCATACGAAACACATGATTTAGCTTCAAATCAATTCGAAGGGCAAGGCTTAGATTCAAATCCATGCGAAACAAATGATTTAGCTTCAGATGAATGCGAAGTAGAAGGCTCAGCTTCAAATCCATGCGGCACATATGATTTAGCTTTAAATACTTGCGATATAAGTGATATAGCTTCAAAAGCTGGAGGAACAAACGAGGAGGCTTCAATTCCATGCGAAACAAATGATTTAGCTTCAAATCAATGCGAAGTAGAAGGCGTAGCTTCAAATCATGCGAAACAAATGGTTTAGCTACAAATACTTGTGATATAGATTATTTAGCTACAACTGCATGCGAAACTAACGAGTTAGCTTCAAATCCATGCGATACACATGATTTAGCTTCAAATGAATGCGATGTGAAAGGTTTAGCTTCAAATCCATGCGATACACAAGATTTAGCTTCAAATCAATGCGATGTAGAAGGTTCAGCTTCAAACCCATGCGACACATATGATTTAGCTTCAAATACTTGCGATATAAGTGATATAGCTTCAAAGCTGGAGGAACAAACGAGGTAGCTTCAAATCCATGCGAAACACATGATTCAGCTGCAAAGCAATGCGATGTAGAAGGTTTAGCTACAAATCCATGCGAGACACATTATTTAGCTGCAAATCAGTGCGAAGTAGAAGGCTCGGGTTCAAATCATGCGATTCAAATGGTTCATATTCAAATACTTGCGATATAAGTGATATAGCTTCAAAAGCTGTAGGAACAAACGAGGTAGCTTCAATTCCATGCGAGACACATGATTTAGCTTCAAATCAATGCGATGTAGAAGGTTTAGCTTCATATCCATGTGTAACACATGATTTAGCTTCAAATATTTGCGATATAAGTGATATAGCTTCGAATACAGGCGAAGCGAACGAGTTAGCTTCAAATCCATGCGAAACACATGAATCAGCTGCAAATCAATGCAATGTAGAATGTTTAGCTTCAAATCCATGCGAAACACATGATTTAGCTGCAAACCAATGCGATGTAGAAGGTTTAGCTTCAAATCCATACGAAACACATGATTTAGCTTCAAATCAATTCGAAGGGCAAGGCTTAGATTCAAATCCATGCGAAACAAATGATTTAGCTTCAGATGAATGCGAAGTAGAAGGCTCAGCTTCAAATCCATGCGGCACATATGATTTAGCTTTAAAATACTTGCGATATAAGTGATATAGCTTCAAAAGCTGGAGGAACAAACGAGGAGCTTCAATTCCATGCGAAACAAATGATTTAGCTTCAAATCAATGCGAAGTAGAAGGCGTAGCTTCAAATCCATGCGAAACAAATGGTTTAGCTACAAATACTTGTGATATAGATTATTTAGCTACAACTGCATGCGAAACTAACGAGTTAGCTTCAAATCCATGCGATACACATGATTTAGCTTCAAATGAATGCGATGTGAAAGGTTAGCTTCAAATCCATGCGATACACAAGATTTAGCTTCAAATCAATGCGATGTAGAAGGTTCAGCTTCAAACCCATGCGACACATATGATTTAGCTTCAAATACTTGCGATATAAGTGATATAGCTTCAAAAGCTGGAGGAACAAACGAGGTAGCTTCAAATCCATGCGAAACACATGATTCAGCTGCAAATCAATGCGATGTAGAAGTTTAGCTACAAATCCATGCGAGACACATTATTTAGCTGCAAATCAGTGCGAAGTAGAAGGCTCGGGTTCAAATCAATGCGATTCAAATGGTTCATATTCAAATACTTGTGAAAGACATGATTTAGCTTCAACTGCATGCGAAACACATGATTTAGCTTCAAATCAATGCGATGTAGAAGGTTTTGCTTCAAATCCACGCGAAACAAATGATTTAGCTTCAAACACTTGGGGTATACGTGATATAGCTTCAAATGCAGACTAATCAAACGAGTTAGCTTAAAATCAACGCGATACACATGATTTATCTTCAAACACTTGCGATATAAGTGATGTAGATTCAACTGCAGGCAAAACGAACGAGTTGGCTTCAAATCCATGCGAAACACATGATATAGCTGCTAATCAATGTGATGTAGAAGGTTTAGCTTCAAATCCATGCGATACACAAGATTTAGCTTCAAATCAATGCGATGTAGAAGGTTCAGCTTCAAATCATGCGACACATATGATTTAGCTTCAAATACTTGTGATATAAGTGATATAGCTTCAAAAGCTGAGGAACAAACGAGGTAGCTTCAAATCCATGCGAAACACATGATCCAGCTGCAAATCGATGCGATGTAGAAGTTTAGCTTCAAATCCATGCGATACACATGATTTAGATTCAAATCAATGCGATGTGGAAGGTTTAGCTTCAAATCCATGCGATACACAAGATTTAGCTTCAAATCAATGCGATGTAGTAGGTTCAGCTACAAATCCATGCGAAACACATGATTTAGCTGCAAATCAATGCGATGTAGAAGGTTTAGCTTCAAATCCATACGAAACACATGATTTAGCTTCAAATCAATTCGAAGGGCAAGGTTTAGATTCAAATCCATGCGAAACAAATGATTTAGCTTCAGATGAATGCGAAGTAGAAGGCTCAGCTTCAAATCCATGCGAAACAAATGGTTTAGCTACAAATACTTGTGATATAGATTATTTAGCTACAACTGCATGCGAAACTAACGAGTTAGCTTCAAATCCATGCGATACACATGATTTAGCTTCAAATCAATGCGATGTGGAAGGTTTAGCTTCAAATCCATGCGATACACAAGATTTAGCTTCAAATACTTGCGATATAAGTGATATAGCTTCAAAAGCTGGAGGAACAAACGAGGTAGCTTCAAATCCATGCGAAACACATGATTCAGCTGCAAATCGATGCGATGTAGAAGGTTTAGCTTCAAATCCATGCGATACACGTGATTTAGATTCAAATCAATGCGATGTGGAAGGTTTAGCTTCAAATCCATGCGATACACAAGATTTAGCTTCAAATCAATGAGATGTAGTAGGTTCAGCTTCAAATCCATGCGACACATATGATTTAGCTTCAAATCAATGCGATGTAGAAGGTTTAGCTTCAAATCCATGCGATACACAAGATTTAGCTTCAAATCAATGCGATGTATTAGGTTCAGCTTCAAATCCATGCGACACATATGATTTAGCTTCAAATACTTGCGATATAAGTGATATAGCTTCAAAAGCTGTAGGAACAAACGAGGTAGCTTCAATTCCATGCGAGACACATGATTTAGCTTCAAATCAATGCGATGTAGAAGGTTTAGCTTCATATCCAAGTGTAACACATGATTTAGCTTCAAATATTTGCGATATAAGTGATATAGCTTCGAATACAGGCGAAACGAACGAGTTAGCTTCAAATCCATGCGAAACACATGAATCAGCTGCAAATCAATGCAATGTAGAAGGTTTAGCTTCAAATCCATGCGAAACACATGATTTAGCTGCAAATCAATGCGATGTAGAAAGTTTAGCTTCAAATCCATACGAAACACATGATTTAGCTTCAAATCAATTCGAAGGACAAGGCTTAGATTCAAATCCATGCGAAACAAATGCTTTAGCTTCAAATCAATGCGAAGTAGAAGGCGTAGCTTCAAATCCATGCGAAACAAATGGTTTAGCTACAAATACTTGTGATATACATTATTTAGCTACAACTGCTTGCGAAACTAACGAGTTAGCTTCAAATCTATGCGAAACACACGATTTATCTTCAAATCAATGCGATGTAGAAGGTTTAGCTTCAAATCAATAAGAGGTAGAAGGTTTAGCTTCAAATCAAAAGAATATAGAAGGTTTAGCTTCAAATCAATGCGATGTAGAAGGTTTAGCTTCAAATCCATACGAAACACATGATTTAGCTTCAAATCAATTCGAAGGGCAAGGCTTAGTTCAAATCCATGCGAAACAAATGATTTAGTTTCAGATGAATGCGAAGTAGAAGGCTCAGTTTCAAATCCATGCGGCACATATGATTTAGCTTTAAATACTTGCGATATAAGTGACATAGTTTCAAATGGAGGCGAAACGAACGAGTTAGCTTCAAATCCATGCGAAACACATGATTTAGCTGCAAATCAATGTGATGTAGAAGGTTTAGCTTCAAATCCATGCGATACACAAGATTTAGCTTCAAATCAATGCGATGTAGAAGGTTCAGCTTCAAACCCATGCGACACATATGATTTAGCTTCAAATACTTGCGATATAATTGATATAGCTTCAAAAGCTGGAGGAACAAACGAGGAGGCTTCAATTCCATGCGAAACAAATGATTTAGCTTCAAATCAATGCGAAGTAGAAGGCGTAGCTTCAAATCCATGCGAAACAAATGGTTTAGATACAAATACTTGTGATATAGATTATTTAGCTACAACTGCATGCGAAACTAACGAGTTAGCTTCAAATCCATGCGATACACATGATTTAGCTTCAAATGAATGCGATGTGGAAGCTTTAGCTTCAAATCCATGCGATACACAAGATTTAGCTTCCAATCAATGCGATGTAGTAGGTTCAGCTTCAAATCCATGCGACACATATGATTTAGCTTCAAATACTTGCGATAAAAGTGATATAGCTTCAAAAGCTGTAGGAACAAACGAGGTAGCTTCAATTCCATGCGAGACACATGATTTATATTCAAATCCATGCGAAACACATGATTTAGCTGCAAATCAATGTGATGTAGAAGGCTTAGCTTCAAATCCATGCGATACACACGATTTATCTTCAAATCAATGCGATGTAGAAGGTTCAGCTTCAAACCCATGCGACACATATGATTTAGCTTCAAATACTTGCGATATAAGTGATATAGTTTCAAAAGCTGGAGGAACAAACGAGGAGGCTTCAAATCCATGCGAAACAAATGGTTTAGCTACAAATACTTGTGATATAGATTATTTAGCTACAACTGCATGCGAAACTAACGAGTTAGCTTCAAATCCATGCGAAACTCACGATTTATCTTCAAATCAATGCGATGTAGAAGGTTTAGCTTCAAATCAATAAGAGGTAGAAGGTTTAGCTTCAAATCAATAGAAAGAGAAGGTTTAGCTTCAAATAAATGCGATGTAGAAGGTTTAGCTTCAAATCCATACGAAACACATGATTTAGCTTCAAATCAATTCGAAGGGCAAGGCTTAGATTCAAATCCATGCGAAACAAATGATTTAGCTTCAGATGAATGCGAAGTAGAAGGCTCAGCTTCAAATCCATGCGGCACATATGATTTAGCTTTAAATACTTGCGATATATGTGACATAGTTTCAAATGGAGGCGGAACGAACGAGTTAGCTTCAAATCCATGCGAAACACATGATTTAGCTGCAAATCAATGTGATGTAGAAGGCTTAGCTTCAAATCCATGCGATACACAAGATTTAGCTTCAACTCAATGCGATGTAGAAGGTTCAGCTTCAAACACATGCGACACATATGATTTAGCTTCAAATACTTGCGATATAGGTGATATAGTTTCAAAAGCTGGAGGAACAAACGAGGAGGCTTCAAATCCATGCGAAACAAATGGTTTAGCTACAAATACTTGTGATATAGATTATTTAGCTACAACTGCATGCGAAACTAACGAGTTAGCTTCAAATCCATGCGAAACTCACGATTTATCTTCAAATCAATGCGATGTAGATGGTTTGCTTCAAATCAATAAGAGGTAGATGGTTTAGCTTCAAATCAATAGAAAGAGAAGGTTTAGCTTCAAATAAATGCGATGTAGAAGGTTTAGCTTCAGTCCATACGACACACATGATTTAGATTCAAATCAATTCGAAGGACAAGGCATAGATTCAAGTCCATGCGAAACAAACGATTTAGCTTCAAATGAATGCGAAGTAGAAGGCTTGGCTTCAAATCCATGCAAAACAAATGGTTTAACTACAAATACTTGTGATATACATTATTTAGCTACAACTGCATGCGAAAAAAACGAGTTAGCTTCAAATCCATGCGAAACAAATGATTTAGCTGCAAATCAATGTGATGTAGAAGGTTTAGCTTCAAATCCATGCGATATACGAGATTTAGCTTCAAATCAATGCGATGTAGAAGGTCCAGCTTCAAATCCATGCGACACATATGATTTAGCTTCAAATCCTTGCGATATAAGTGATATAGCTTGAAAAGCTGTAGGAACAAACGAGGTAGCTTCAAATCAATGCGAAGTAGAAGGCGTAGCTTCAAATCCATACGAAACACATGATTTAGCTTCAAATCAATTCGAAGTACAATGCTTAGATTCGAATCCATGCGAAACAAATGATTTAGCTTCAAATGAATGCGAAGTAGAAGACTTAGCTTCAAATCCATGCAAAACAAATGGTTTAGCTACCAATACTTGTGATATACATTATTTAGCTACAACTGCATGCGAAACGAACGAGTTAGCTTCAAATCCATGCGATACATATGATTTAGCTTCAAATCAATGCGATGTGAAAGGTTTAGCTTCAAATCCAGACGATACACAAGATTTAGCTTCAAATCAATGCGATGTAGAAGGTTTAGCTTCAAATCCACGCGAAACAAATGATTTAGCTTCAAACACTTGGGATATAAGTGATATAGCTTCAAATGCAGACTAATCAAACGAGTTAGCTTCAAAATCCACGCGATACACATGACTTAGCTTCAATTACTTGCGATATAAGTGATGTAGGTTCAACTGCAGGCGAAACGAACGAGTTAACTTCGAATCCATGCGAAACACATAATTTAGCTGCAAATCAATGTGATGTAGAAGGTTTAGCTTCAAATCCATGCGACACACAAGATTTACATTCAAATCAATGCGATGTAGAAAGTTCAGCTTCAAATCCATGCGACACATATGATTTAGCTTCAAGTACTTGCGATATAAGTGATATAGCTTCAAAAGCTGGAGGAACAAACGAGGAAGCTTCACTTCCATGCGAAACAAATGATTCAAATTCAAATCAATGCGAAGTAGAAGGCTTAGCTTCAGATCCATGCGATATACAAGATTTAGCTTCAAATCAATTCGATGAAGTAGGTTCAGCTTCAAATCCATGCGATATAAGTGATATAGCTTCAAAAGCTGGAGGAACAAACGAGGTTGCCTCAATTCCATGCGAAACATATGATTTAGCTTCAAATCATTGCGAAGTAGAAGGAGTAGCTTCAAATCCATGCAAAACAAATGGTTTAGCTACGAATACTTGTGATATACATTATTTAGCTACAACTGCATGCGAAACTAACGAGTTAGCTTCAAATCCATGCGCGACACATGATTTAACTTCTAATCAATGCGATGTAGAAGGTTTAGCTTCAAATCCACGCGAAACAAATGATTTAGCTTCAAACACTTGGGGTATAAGT
Source organism: Megalopta genalis (assembly GCF_051020955.1). NCBI lineage: Eukaryota > Metazoa > Arthropoda > Insecta > Hymenoptera > Halictidae > Megalopta > Megalopta genalis. The sequence continues at coordinate 176,862 of NW_027476527.1, read as the reverse complement.
GATATAGCTTCAAATGCAGACTAATCAAACGAGTTAGCTTCAAAATCCACGCGATACACATGATTTAGCTTCAAACACTTGCGATATAAGTGATGTAGATTCAACTGCAGGCTACACGAACGAGTTAGCTGCAAATCCATGCGAAACACATGATTTAGCTGCAAATCAATGTGATGTAGAAGGTTTAGCTTCAAATCCATGCGATACACAAGATTTAGCTTCAAATCAGTGCGATGTAGAAGGTTCAGCTTCAAATCCATGCGACACATATGATTTAGCTTCAAATACTTGCGATATAAGTGATATAGCTTGAAAAGCTGTAGGAACAAACGAGGTAGCTTGAATTCCATGCGAGACACATGATTTAAATTCAAATCAATGCGAAGTAGAAGGCTTAGCTTCAGATCCATGCGATATACAAGATTTAGCTTCAAATCAATTCGATGTAGTAGGTTCAGCTTCAAATCCATGCGATATAAGTGATATAGCTTCAAAAGCTGGAGGAACAAACGAGGTAGCTTCAATTCCATGCGAAACAAATGATTTAGCTTCAAATCAATGCGAAGTAGAAGGCTTAGCTTCAAATCCATGCGATGTACAAGGTTTAGCTTCATATCAATAAGAGGTAGAAGGTTTAGCTTCAAATCAATAGAATATAGTAGGTTTAGCTTCAAATCAACAGAATATAGTAGGTTTAGCTTCAAATCAATGCGATGTAGAAGGTTTAGCTTCAAATCCATACGAAGCAAATGATTTAGCTTCAAATGAATGCGAAGTAGAAGGCTTAGCTTCAAATCCATGCAAAACAAATGGTTTAGCTACAAATACTTGTGATATACATCATTTAGCTACAACTGCATGCGAAACGAACGAGTTAGCTTCAAATCCATGCGATTCACATGATTTAGCTTCAAATCAATGCGATGTAGAAGGTTTAGCTTCAAATCCATGCGATATAAAAGATTTAGCTTCAAATCAATGCGATGTAGTAGGTTCAGCTTCAAATCCATGCGACACATATGATTTAGCTTCAAATACTTGCGATATAAGAGATATAGCTTCAAAAGCTGCAGGAACAAACGAGGTAGTTTCAATTCCATGCGAGACACATGATTTAGCTTCAAATCAATGCGATGTAGAAGGTTTAGCTTCAAATTCAAGCGTAACACATGATTTAGCTTCAAATACTTGCGATATAAGTGATATAGCTTCGAATACAGGAGAAACGAAGGAGTTAGCTTCAAATCCATGCGAAACACATGAGTCAGCTGCAAATCAATTCAATGTAGAAGGTTTAGCTTCAAATCCATGAGAAACACATTATTTAGCTGCAAATCAGTGCGAAGTATTAGGCTCGGGTTCAAATCAATGCAATTCAAATGGTTCATATTCAAATACTTGTGAAAGACATGACTTAGCTTCAACTGCATGCGAAACACATGATTTAGCTTCAAATCAATGCGATGTAGAAGGTTTAGCTTCAAATCCATGCAAAACACGTGATTTATCTTCCAATTAATGCGAAGTAGAAGGCTTATCTTCAAATCCATGCGAATCAAATGGTGTAGCTTCAAATACTTGTGATATACGTTATTTAGATTTAACTGCATGCGCAACGAACGAGTTAGCTTCAAATCCATGCGCGACACATGATTTAACTTCTAATCAATGCGATGTAGAAGGTTTAGCTTCAAATCCACGCGAAACAAATGATTTAGCTTCAAACACTTGGGGTATAAGTGATATAGCTTCAAATGCAGACTAATCAAACGAGTTAGCTTCAAAATCCACGCGATACACATGATTTAGCTTCAAACACTTGCGATATAAGTGATGTAGATTCAACTGCAGGCTAAACGAACGAGTTAGCTTCAAATCCATGCGAAACACATGATTTAGCTGCGAATCAATGTGATGTAGAAGGTTTAGCTTCGAATCCATGCGATTCACAAGATTTAGCTTCAAATCAATGCGATGTAGAAGGTCCAGCTTCAAATCCATGCGACACATATGACTTAGCTTCAAATCCTTGCGATATAAGTGATATAGCTTGAAAAGCTGTAGGAACAAACGAGGTAGCTTCAAATCAATGCGAAGTAGAAGGCGTAGCTTCAAATCCATACGAAACACATGATTTAGCTTCAAATCAATTCGAAGTACAATGCTTAGATTCGAATCCATGCGAAACAAATGATTTAGCTTCAAATGAATGCGAAGTAGAAGACTTAGCTTCAAATCCATGCAAAACAAATGGTTTAGCTACCAATACTTGTGATATACATTATTTAGCTACAACTGCATGCGAAACGAACGAGTTAGCTTCAAATCCATGCGATACATATGATTTAGCTTCAAATCAATGCGATGTGAAAGGTTTAGCTTCAAATCCAGACGATACACAAGATTTAGCTTCAAATCAATGCGATGTAGAAGGTTTAGCTTCAAATCCACGCGAAACAAATGATTTAGCTTCAAACACATGGGATATAAGTGATATAGCTTCAAATGCAGACTAATCAAACGAGTTAGCTTCAAAATCCACGCGATACACATGACTTAGCTTCAATTACTTGCGATATAAGTGATGTAGGTTCAACTGCAGGCGAAACGAACGAGTTAGCTTCGAATCCATGCGAAACACATAATTTAGCTGCAAATCAATGTGATGTAGAAGGTTTAGCTTCAAATCCATGCGACACACAAGATTTAGATTCAAATCAATGCGATGTAGAAAGTTCAGCTTCAAATCCATGCGACACATATGATTTAGCTTCAAGTACTTGCGATATAAGTGATATAGCTTCAAAAGCTGGAGGAACAAACGAGGAAGCTTCACTTCCATGCGAAACAAATGATTTAAATTCAAATCAATGCGAAGTAGAAGGCTTAGCTTCAGATCCATGCGATATACAAGATTTAGCTTCAAATCAATTCGATGTAGTAGGTTCAGCTTCAAATCCATGCGATATAAGTGATATAGCTTCAAAAACTGGAGGAACAAACGAGGTTGCCTCAATTCCATGCGAAACATATGATTTAGCTTCAAATCAATGCGAAGTAGAAGGAGTAGCTTCAAATCCATGCAAAACAAATGGTTTAGCTACGAATACTTGTGATATACATTATTTAGCTACAACTGCATGCGAAACTAACGAGTTAGCTTCAAATCCATGCGCGACACATGATTTAACTTCTAATCAATGCGATGTAGAAGGTTTAGCTTCAAATCCACGCGAAACAAATGATTTAGCTTCAAACACTTGGGGTATAAGTGATATAGCTTCAAATGCAGACTAATCAAACGAGTTAGCTTCAAAATCCACGCGATACACATGATTTAGCTTCAAACACTTGCGATATAAGTGATGTAGATTCAACTGCAGGCTAAACGAACGAGTTAGCTTCAAATCCATGCGAAACACATGATTTAGCTGCGAATCAATGTGATGTAGAAGGTTTAGCTTCGAATCCATGCGATTCACAAGATTTATCTTCAAATCAATGCGATGTAGAAGGTCCAGCTTCAAATCCATGCGACACATATGATTTAGCTTCAAATCCTTGCGATATAAGTGATATAGCTTGAAAAGCTGTAGGAACAAACGAGGTAGCTTCAAATCAATGCGAAGTAGAAGGCGTAGCTTCAAATCCATACGAAACACATGATTTAGCTTCAAATCAATTCGAAGTACAATGCTTAGATTCGAATCCATGCGAAACACATGATTTAGCTGCAAATCAATGTGATGTAGAAGGTTTAGCTTCAAATCCATGCGATACACAAGATTTAGCTTCAAATCAATGCGATGTAGAAGGTTCAGCTTCAAATCCATGCGACACATATGATTTAGCTTCAAATACTTGCGATATAAGTGATATAGCTTGAAAAGCTGTAGGAACAAACGAGGTAGCTTCAATTCCATGCGAGACACATGATTTAAATTCAAATCAATGCGAAGTAGAAGGCTTAGCTTCAGATCCATGCGATATACAAGATTTAGCTTCAAATCAATTCGATGTAGTAGGTTCAGCTTCAAATCCATGCGATATAAGTGATATAGCTTCAAAAGCTGGAGGAACAAACGAGGTAGCTTCAATTCCATGCGAAACAAATGATTTAGCTTCAAATCAATGCGAAGTAGAAGGCTTAGCTTCAAATCCATGCGATGTACAAGGTTTAGCTTCATATCAATAAGAGGTAGAAGGTTTAGCTTCAAATCAATAGAATATAGTAGGTTTAGCTTCAAATCAATAGAATATAGTAGGTTTAGCTTCAAATCAATGCGATGTAGAAGGTTTAGCTTCAAATCCATACGAAGCAAATGATTTAGCTTCAAATGAATGCGAAGTAGAAGGCTTAGCTTCAAATCCATGCAAAACAAATGGTTTAGCTACAAATACTTGTGATATACATCATTTAGCTACAACTGCATGCGAAACGAACGAGTTAGCTTCAAATCCATGCGATTCACATGATTTAGCTTCAAATCAATGCGATGTAGAAGGTTTAGCTTCAAATCCATGCGATATAAAAGATTTAGCTTCAAATCAATGCGATGTAGTAGGTTCAGCTTCAAATCCATGCGACACATATGATTTAGCTTCAAATACTTGCGATATAAGTGATATAGCTTCGAATACAGGAGAAACGAAGGAGTTAGCTTCAAATCCATGCGAAACACATGAGTCAGCTGCAAATCAATTCAATGTAGAAGGTTTAGCTTCAAATCCATGAGAAACACATTATTTAGCTGCAAATCAGTGCGAAGTAGTAGGCTCGGGTTCAAATCAATGCAATTCAAATGGTTCATATTCAAATACTTGTGAAAGACATGACTTAGCTTCAACTGCATGCGAAACACATGATTTAGCTTCAAATCAATGCGATGTAGAAGGTTTAGCTTCAAATCCATGCAAAACACGTGATTTATCTTCCAATTAATGCGAAGTAGAAGGCTTATCTTCAAATCCATGCGAATCAAATGGTGTAGCTTCAAATACTTGTGATATACGTTATTTAGATTTAACTGCATGCGCAACGAACGAGTTAGCTTCAAATCCATGCGCGACACATGATTTAACTTCTAATCAATGCGATGTAGAAGGTTTAGCTTCAAATCCACGCGAAACAAATGATTTAGCTTCAAACACTTGGGGTATAAGTGATATAGCTTCAAATGCAGACTAATCAAACGAGTTAGCTTCAAAATCCACGCGATACACATGATTTAGCTTCAAACACTTGCGATATAAGTGATGTAGATTCAACTGCAGGCTAAACGAACGAGTTAGCTTCAAATCCATGCGAAACACATGATTTAGCTGCGAATCAATGTGATGTAGAAGGTTTAGCTTCGAATCCATGCGATTCACAAGATTTAGCTTCAAATCAATGCGATGTAGAAGGTCCAGCTTCAAATCCATGCGACACATATGATTTAGCTTCAATCCTTGCGATATAAGTGATATAGCTTGAAAAGCTGTAGGAACAAACGAGGTAGCTTCAAATCAATGCGAAGTAGAAGGCGTAGCTTCAAATCCATACGAAACACATGATTTAGCTTCAAATCAATTCGAAGTACAATGCTTAGATTCGAATCCATGCGAAACAAATGATTTAGCTTCAAATGAATGCGAAGTAGAAGACTTAGCTTCAAATCCATGCAAAACAAATGGTTTAGCTACCAATACTTGTGATATACATTATTTAGCTACAACTGCATGCGAAACGAACGAGTTAGCTTCAAATCCATGCGATACATATGATTTAGCTTCAAATCAATGCGATGTGAAAGGTTTAGCTTCAATCCAGACGATACACAAGATTTAGCTTCAAATCAATGCGATGTAGAAGGTTTAGCTTCAAATCCACGCGAAACAAATGATTTAGCTTCAAACACTTGGGATATAAGTGATATAGCTTCAAATGCAGACTAATCAAACGAGTTAGCTTCAAAATCCACGCGATACACATGACTTAGCTTCAATTACTTGCGATATAAGTGATGTAGGTTCAACTGCAGGCGAAACGAACGAGTTAGCTTCGAATCCATGCGAAACACATAATTTAGCTGCAAATCAATGTGATGTAGAAGGTTTAGCTTCAAATCCATGCGACACACAAGATTTAGATTCAAATCAATGCGATGTAGAAAGTACAGCTTCAAATCCATGCCGAACATAATGATTTAGCTTCAAGTACTTGCGATATAAGTGATATAGCTTCAAAAGCTGGAGGAACAAACGAGGAAGCTTCACTTCCATGCGAAACAAATGATTTAAATTCAAATCAATGCGAAGTAGAAGGCTTAGCTTCAGATCCATGCGATATACAAGATTTAGCTTCAAATCAATTCGATGTAGTAGGTTCAGCTTCAAATCCATGCGATATAAGTGATATAGCTTCAAAAGCTGGAGGAACAAACGAGGTTGCCTCAATTCCATGGCGAAACATATGATTTAGCTTCAAATCAATGCGAAGTAGAAGGAGTAGCTTCAATCCATGCAAAACAAATGGTTTAGCTACGAATACTTGTGATATACATTATTTAGCTACAACTGCATGCGAAACTAACGAGTTAGCTTCAAATCCATGCGCGACACATGATTAACTTCTAATCAATGCGATGTAGAAGGTTTAGCTTCAAATCCACGCGAAACAAATGATTTAGCTTCAAACACTTGGGGTATAAGTGATATAGCTTCAAATGCAGACTAATCAAACGAGTTAGCTTCAAAATCCACGCGATACACATGATTTAGCTTCAAACACTTGCGATATAAGTGATGTAGATTCAACTGCAGGCTACACGAACGAGTTAGCTGCAATCCATGCGAACACATGATTTAGCTGCAAATCAATGTGATGTAGAAGGTTTAGCTTCAAATCCATGGAATACACAGATCATGATTACTTCAAATCAGCTTAGCGAGTTAGAAGGTTCAGCTTCAAATCCATGCGACACATATGATTTAGCTTCAAATACTTGCGATATAAGTGATATAGCTTGAAAAGCTGTAGGAACAAACGAGGTAGCTTCAATTCCATGCGAGACACATGATGTAGCTTCAAATCAATGCGAAGTAGAAGGCGTAGCTTCAAATCCATACGAAACACATGAATTTAGCTTCAAATCAATTCGAAGTCCAATGCTTAGATTCAATCCACGCGAAACAAATGATTTAGCTTCAAAAGAATGCGAAGTAGAAGACTTAGCTTCAAAAAACATGCAAAACAAATGGTTTAGCTACCAATACTTGTGATATACATTATTTAGCTACAACTGCATGCGAAACGAACGAGTTAGCTTCAAATCCATGCGATACACATGATTTAGCTTCAAATCAATGCGATGTGAAAGGTTTAGCTTCAAATCCATGCGACACATATGAATTAGCATCAAGTACTTGCGATATAAGTGATATAGCTTCAAAAGCTGGAGGAACAAACGAGAAAGCTTCAATTTCATGCGAAACAAGTGATTTAAATTCAAATCAATGCGAAGTAGAAGGCTTAGCTTCAGATCCATGCGATATACAAGATTTAGCTTCAAATCAATTCGATGTAGTATGTTCAGCTTCAAATCCATGCGATATAAGTGATATAGCTTCAAAAGCTGGAGGAACAAACGAGGTAGCTTCAATTCCATGCGAAACAATGATTTAGCTTCAAATCAATGCGAAGTAGAAGGCTTAGCTTCAAATCCATGCGATGTAGAAGGTTTAGCTTCATATCAATAAGAGGTAGAAGGTTTAGCTTCAAATCAATAGAATATAGTAGGTTTAGCTTCAAATCAATAGAATATAGTGGGTTTAGCTTCAAATCAATGCGATGTAGAATGTTTAGCTTCAAATCCATACGAAGCAAATGATTTAGCTTCAAATGAATGCGATGTAGAAGGCTTAGCTTCAAATCCATGCAAAACAAATGGTTTAGCTACAAATACTTGTGATATACACCATTTAGCTACAACTGCATGCGAAACGAACGAGTTAGCTTCAAATCCATGCGATTCACATGATTTAGCTTCAAATCAATGCGATGTAGAAGGTTTAGCTTTCAAATCCATGCGATACACAAGATTTAGCTTCAAATCAATGCGATGTAGTAGGTTCAGCTTCAAATCCATGCGACACATATGATTTAGCTTCAAATACTTGCGATATAAGTGATATAGCTTCAAAAGCTGCAGGAACAAACGAGGTAGTTTCAATTCCATGCGAGACACATGATTTAGCTTCAAATCAATGCGATGTAGAAGGTTTAGCTTCAAATTCAAGCGTAACACATGATTTAGCTTCAAATACTTGCGATATAAGTGATATAGCTTCGAATACAGGAGAAACGAACGAGTTAGCTTCAAATCCATGCGAAACACATGAGTCAGCTGCAAATCAATTCAATGTAGAAGGTTTAGCTTCAAATCCATGAGAAACACATTATTTAGCTGCAAATCAGTGCGAAGTAGTAGGCTCGGGTTCAAATCAATGCAATTCAAATGGTTCATATTCAAATACCTGTGAAAGACATGACTTAGCTTCAACTGCATGCGAAACACATGATTTAGCTTCAAATCAATGCGATGTAGAAGGTTTAGCTTCAAATCCATGCAAAACACGTGATTTATCTTCCAATTAATGCGAAGTAGAAGGCTTATCTTCAAATCCATGCGAATCAAATTGTGTAGCTTCAAATACTTGTGATATACGTTATTTAGATTTAACTGCATGCGCAACGAACGAGTTAGCATCAAATCCATGCGCGACACATGATTTAACTTCTAATCAATGCGATGTAGAAGGTTTAGCTTCAAATCCACGCGAAACAAATGATTTAGCTTCAAACACTTGGGGTATAAGTGATATAGCTTCAAATGCAGACTAATCAAACGAGTTAGCTTCAAAATCCACACGATACACATGATTTAGCTTCAAACACTTGCGATATAAGTGATGTAGATTCAACTGCAGGCTAAACGAACGAGTTAGCTTCAAATCCATGCGAAACACATGATTTAGCTTCAAATCAATGTGATGTAGATGGTTTAGCTTCAAAACAATAAGAGGTAAAAGCTTTAGCTTCAGATCAATAGAATCTAGAAGGTTTAGCTTCAAATCAATGCGATGTAGAAGGTTTAGCTTCAAATCCATACGACACACATGATTTAGATTCAAAACAATTCGAAGGACAAGGCATAGATTCAAATCCATGCGAAACAAATGATTTAGCTTCAAATAAATGCGAAGTAGAAGGCTTGGCTTCAAATCCATGCAAAACAAATGGTTTAACTACAAACACTTGGGGTATAAGTGATATAGCTTCAAATGCAGACTAATGAAACAAGTTAGCATCAAAATCCACGCGATATACATGATTTAGCTTCAAATACTTGCGATATTAGTGATGTAGGTTCAACTGCAGGCGAAACGAACGAGTTAGCTTCAAATCCATGCGAAACACATGATTTAGCTGCAAATCAATGTGATGTAGAAGGTTTACTTCAAATCCATGCGATACACAAGATTTAGATTCAAATCAATGCGATGTAGAAGGTTCAGCTTCAAAACCATGCGACACATATGATTTATCTTCAAATACTTGCGATATAAGTGATATAGCTTCAAAAGCTGGAGGAACAAACGAGGAAGCTTCAATTCCATGCGAAACAAATGATTTAACTCCAAATCAATGCGAACTAGAAGGCTTAGCTTCAGATCCATGCGATACACAAGATTTAGATTCAAATCAATGCGATGTAGTAGGTTCAGCTTCAAATCCATGCGATATAAGTGATATAGCTTCAAAAGCTGGAGGAACAAACGAGGTATCTTCAATTCGATGCGAAACAAATGATTTAGCTTCAAATCAATGCGGAGTAGAAGGCGTAGCTCCAAATCCATGCGAAACAAATGGTTTAGCTACAAATACTTGTGATATACATTACTTAGCTACAACTGCATGCGAAACTAACGAGTTAGCTTCAAATCCATGCGAAACACACGATTTATCTTCAAATCAATGCGATGTAGAAGGTTTAGCTTCAAATCAATAAGAGGTAGAAGGTTTAGCTTCAAATCAATAGAATATAGTAGGTTTAGCTTCAAATCAATGCGATGTAGAAGGTTTAGCATCAAATCCATACGAAACACATGATTTAGCTTCAAATCAATTCGAAGGACAAGGCTTAGATTCAAATCCATGCGAAACAAATGATTTAGCTTCAAATGAATGCGAAGTGGAAGGCTTAGCTTCAAATCCATGCAAAACAAATGGTTTAGCTACAAATACTTGTGATATACATTATTTAGCTACAACTGCATGCAAAACAAACGAGTTAGATTCAAATCCATGCGATACACATGATTTAGCTTCAAATCAATTCGAAGTACAATGCTTAGATTCAAATCCATGCGAAACAAATGCTTTAGCTTCAAATGAATGCGAAGTAGAAGGCTTAGCTTCAAATCCATGCAAAACAAATGATTTAGCTTCAAACACTTGGGGTATAAGTGATATAGCTTCAAATGCAGACTAATGAAACAAGTTAGCTTCAAAATCCACGCGATATACATGATTTAGCTTCAAATACTTGCGATATTAGTGATGCAGGTTCAACTGCAGGCGAACCGAACGAGTTAACTTCAGATCCATGCGAAACACATGATTTAGCTTCAAATGCTAGCGATATAAGTGATGTAGATTCAACTGCAGGCGAAACGAACGAGTTAGCTTCAAATCCATGCGACACACATGATTTAGCTGCAAATCAATGCGATGTAGAAGGTTTAGCTTCAAAACAATAAGAGGTAGAAGGTTTAGCTTCAAATCAATAGAATGTACAAGGTTTAGCTTCAAATCAATGCGATGTAGAAGGTTTAGCTTCAAATCCATACGAAACACAATATTTAGCTTCAAATCAATTCGAAGGACAAGGCTTAGATTCAAATCCATGCGAAACAAATGATTATGCTTCAAATCAATGCGATGTAGAAGGTTTAGCTTCAAATCCGTGCGATTCACAAGATTTAGCTTCAAATCAATGCGATGTAGTAGGTTCAGCTTCAAATCCATGCGGCACATATGATTTAGCTTCAAATACTTGCAATATAAGTGATATAGTTTCAAATGGAGGCGAAACGAACGAGTTAGCTTCAAATCCATGCTATATACATGCTTTAGCTTCAAATCAATGCGATGTAGAAGGTTTAGCTTCAAATTCAAGCGTAACACATGATTTAGCTTCAAATACTTGCGATATAAGTGATATAACTTCGAATACAGGCGAAACGATCGAGTTAGCTTCAAATCCATGCGAAACACATGACTCAGCTGCAAATCAATTCAATGTAGAAGGTTTAGCTTCAAATCCATGAGAAACACATTATTTAGCTGCAAATCAGTGCGAAGTAGAAGGATCGGGTTCAAATCAATGCAATTCAAATGGTTCATCTTCAAATACTTGTGAAAGACATGATTTAGCTTCAACTGCATGCGATACACATGATTTAGCTTCAAATCAATGCGATGTAGAAGGTTTAGCTTCAAATCCATGCAAAACACGTGATTTATCTTCCAATTAATGCGAAGTAGAAGGCTTAGCTTCAAATCCATGCGAATCAAATGGTTTATCTTCAAATACTTGTGATATACGTTATTTAGATTTAACTGCATGCGCAACGAACGAGTTAGCTTCAAATCGATGCGAAACACATGATTTAGCTGCAAATCAATGCGATGAAGAAGATTTAGCTTCAAATCCATGCGAAACAAATGATATAGCTTCAAACACATTGGGTGTAAGTGATATAGCTTCATATGAAGACTAATCAATCGTGTTAGCTTCAAAATCCATGCGATGTAGAAGGTTCAGCTTCAAATCCATGCGACACATATGATTTAGCTTCAAATACTTGCGATATAAGTGATATAGCTTGAAAAGCTGGAGGAACAAACGAGGTTGCTTCAATTCCATGCGAAACACATGATTTAGCTTCAAATCAATGCGATGTAGAAGGTTTCGCTTCAAATCCATGCCATACACAAGATTTAGCTTCAAATCAATGCGATGTAGTAGGTTCAGCTTCAAATCCATGCGACACATATGATTAAGCTTCAAATACTTGCGATATAAGTGATATAGCTTCAAAAGCTGTAGGAACAAACGAGCTAGCTTCAATTCCATGCGAGACACATGATTTAGCTTCAAATCAATGCGATGTAGAAGGTTCAGCTTCAAATCCATACGAAACACATGATTTAGCTTCAAATCAATTCGAAGTACAATGCTTAGATTCAAATCCATGCGAAACAAATGATTTAGCTTCAAATGAATGCGAAGTAGAAGGCTTAGCTTCAAATCCATGCAAAACAAATGGTTTAGCTACAAATGCTTGTGATATACATTATTTAGCTACAACTGCATGCGAAACAAACGAGTTAGCTTCAAATCCATGCTATATACATGCTTTAGCTTCAAATCAATGCGATGTAGAAGGTTTAGCTTCAAATTCAAGCGTAACACATGATTTAGCTTCAAATACTTGCGATATAAGTGATATAACTTCGAATACAGGCGAAACGATCGAGTTAGCTTCAAATCCATGCGAAACACATGACTCAGCTGCAAATCAATTCAATGTAGAAGGTTTAGCTTCAAATCCATGAGAAACACATTATTTAGCTGCAAATCAGTGCGAAGTAGAAGGATCGGGTTCAAATCAATGCAATTCAAATGGTTCATCTTCAAATACTTGTGAAAGACATGATTTAGCTTCAACTGCATGCGATACACATGATTTAGCTTCAAATCAATGCGATGTAGAAGGTTTAGCTTCAAATCCATGCAAAACACGTGATTTATCTTTCAATTAATGCGAAGTAGAAGGCTTAGCTTCAAATCCATGCGAATCAAATGGTTTAGCTTCAAATACTTGTGATATACGTTATTTAGATTTAACTGCATGCGCAACGAACGAGTTAGCTTCAAATCGATGCGAAACACATGATTTAGCTGCAAATCAATGCGATGAAGAAGATTTAGCTTCAAATCCATGCGAAACAAATGCTATAGCTTCAAATGAATGCGAAGTAGAAGGCTTAGCTTCAAATCCATGCAAAACAAATGGTTTAGCTACAAATGCTTATGATATACATTATTTAGCTACAACTGCATGCGAAACAAACGAGTTAGCTTCAAATCCATGCGATACACAAGATTTAGCTTCAAATGAATGCGATGTAGTAGGTTCAGCTTCAAATCCATGCGACACATATGATTTAGCTTCAAATACTTGCGATATAAGTGATATAGCTTCAAAAGCTGTAGGAACAAACGAGGTAGTTTCAATTCCATGCGAGACACATGATTGAGCTTCAAATCAATGCGATGTAGAAGGTTTAGCTTCAAATCCATGCGAATCAAATGGTTTAGCTTCAAATACTTGTGATATACGTTATTTAGATTTAACTGCGTGCGCAACGAACGAGTTAGCTTCAAATCCATGCGAAACAAATGATTTAGCTTCAAATCGATTCGAAGGACAAGGCTTAGATTCAAATCCATGCGAAACAAATGATTTAGCTTCAAATGAATGCGAAGTAGAAGGCTTAGCTTCAAATCCATGCAAAACAAATGGTTTAGCTACAAATACTTGTGATATACATTATTTACCTACAACTGCATGCGAAACTAACGAGTTAGCTTCAAATTCATGCGATACACATGATTTAGCTTCAAATCAATGCGATGTGGAAGGTTTAGCTTCAAATCCATGCGAAACACATGATTTAGCTTCAAAACAATTCGAAGTACAATGCTTTGATTCAAATCCATGCGAAAGAAATGATTTAGCTTCAAATGAATGCGAAGTAGAAGGCTTAGCTTCAAATCCATGCAAAACAAATGGTTTAGCTACAAATACTTGTGATATACATTATTTAGCTACAACTGCATGCGAAACGAACGAGTCAGCTTCAAATCCATGCGATACACATGATTTAGCTTCAAATCAATGCGATGTGGAAGGTTTAGCTTCAAATCCATGCGATACACAAGATTTAGCTTCAAATCAATGCGATGTAGTAGGTTCAGCTTCAAACCCATGCGACACATATGATTTAGCTTCAAATACTTGCGATATAAGTGATATCGCTTCAAGAGCAGGCGAAACAAACGAGTGATCTCCAATATAAGCGTAACACATGATTTAACTTCAAATCAATGGGATGTAGAAGTTTTAGCTTCAAATCCATGCGAATCAAATGGTTTAGCTTCAAATACTTGTGATATACGTTATATAGATTTAACTGCGTGCGCAACGAACGAGTTAGCTTCAAATCCATGCGAAACACATTATTTAGCTGCAAATAAATGCGATGAAGAAGGTTTAGCTTCAAATCAATAGAATGTAGAAGGTTTGGCTTCAAGTCAATGCGATGTAGATGGTTTAGCTTCAAATCCATACGAAACACATGATTTAGCTTCAAATAAATTCGAAGGACAAGGCTTTGAATCAAATCCTTGCGAAACAAACGATTTAGCTTCAAATCAATGCGATGTAGAAGGTTTAGCTTCAAATCCATACGAAACACATGATTTAGCTTCAAATCAATTCGAAGGACAAGGCTTAGATTCAAATCCATGCGAAACAAGTGATTTAGCTTCAAATGAATGCGAAGTAGAAGGCTTAGATTCAAATCCATGCAAAACAAATGGTTTAGCTACAAATACTTGTGATATACATTATTTAGCTACAACTGCATGCGAAATAAACGAGATAGCTTCAAATCCATGCTATATACATGATTTAGCTTCAAATCAATGCGATGTAGTAGGTTCAGCTTCAAATCCATGCGATACACAAGATTTAGCTTCAAATCAATGCGATGTAGTATGTTCAGCTTCAAATCCATGCGACACATTCGATTTAGCTGCAAATACTTGCGATATAAGTGATATAGCTTCAAAAGCTGTAGGAACAAACGAGGTAGCTTCAATTCCATGCGAGAAACATGATTTAGCTTCAAATCAATGCGATGTAGAAGTTTTAGCTTCAAAACAATAAGAGGTAGAAGGTTTAGCTTCAAATCAATAGAATGTAGAAGGTTTAGCTTCAAATAAATGCGATGTAGAAGGTTTAGCTTCAAATCCATACGACACACATGATTTAGATTCAAATCAATTCGAAGGACAAGGCTCAGATTCAAATCCATGCGAAACAAATGATTTAGCTTCAAATGAATGCGAAGTAGAAGGCTTGGCTTCAAATCCATGCAAAACAAATGGTTTAACTACAAATACTTGTGATATACATTATTTAGCTACAACTGCATGCGAAACAAAAGAGTTAACTTCAAATCCATGCGATACACATGATTTAGCTTCAAATCAATGCGATGTAGAAGGTTTAGCTTCAAATCCATGCCATACACAAGATTTAGCTTCAAATCAATGCGATGTAGTAGGTTCAGCTTCAAATCCATGCGACACATATGATTTAGCTTCAAATACTTGCGATATAAGTGATATAGCTTTAAAAGCTGTAGGAACAAACGAGGTAGCTTCAATTCCACGCGATACACATGATTTAGCTTCAAACACTTGCGATATAAGTGATGTAGATTCAACTGCAGGCAAAACGAACGAGTTAGCTTCAAATCCATGCGAAACACATGATTCAGCTTCAAGTCAATGCGATGTAGAAGGATTAGCTTCAAATCCATGCGAAACACATTACTTAGCTGCAAATCAGTGCGAAGTAGAAGGCTCGGGTTCAAATCAATGCAATTCAAATGGTTCATCTTCAAATACTTGTGAAAGACATGATTTATCTTTAACTGCATGCGAAACACATGTTTTAGCTTCAAATCCATGCGAAAAAAATGATTTAGCTTCAAATCAATGCGATGTAGAAGGTTTAGCTTCAAATCCATGCGATACACATGATTTAGCTTCAAATACTTGCGATATAAGTGATATAGTTTCAAATACAGGCGAAACGAACGAGTTAGCTTCAAATCCATGCAATACACATGATTCAGCTTCAAGTCAATGCGATGTAGAAGGATTAGCTTCAAATCCATGACATACACAAGATTCAGCTTCAAATCAATTCGAAGGACAAGGCTTAGATTCAAATCCATGCGAAACAAATGATTTAGCTTCAAATGAATGCGAAGTAGAAGGCTTAGCTTCAAATCCATGCAAGACAAATGGTTTAGCTACGAATACTTGTGATATACATTATTTAGCTACAACTGCATGCGAAACTAACGAATTAGCTTCAAATCCATGCGAAACACACGATTTATCATCTAATCAATGCGATGTATAAGGTTTAGCTTCAAATCCATGCGATACACAAGATTTAGCTTCAAATCAATGCGATGTAGTATGTTCAGCTTCAAATCCATGCGACACATTCGATTTAGCTTCAAATAATTGCGATATAAGTGATATAGCTTCAAAAGCTGGAGGAACAAACGAGGATGCTTCAATTCCATGCGAGACACATGATTTAGCTTCAAATCAATGCGATGTAGAAGGTTCAGCTTCAATCCATAGGAAACACATGATTTAGCTTCAAATCAATTCGAAGTACAATGCTTAGATTCAAACCCATGCGAAACAAATGCTTTAGCTTCAAATCAATGCGAAGTAGAAGGCGTAGCTTCAAATCCATGCGAAACAAATGGTTTAGCTACAAATACTTGTGATATACATTATTTAGCTACAACTGCATGCGAAACTAACGAGTTAGCTTCAAATCTATGCGATACACATGATTCAGCTTCAAATCAATGCGATGTGGAAGGTTTAGCTTCAAATCCATGCGATACACAAGATTTAGCTTCAAATCAATGCGATGTAAGTAGGTTCAGCTTCAAATCCATGCGACACATATGATTAGCTTCAATACTTGCGATATAAGTGATATAGCTTCAAAAGCTGGAGGAACAAACGAGGATGCTTGAATTCCATGCGAAACAAATGATTTAACTTCAAATCAATGCGAAGTAGAAGGCTTAGCTTCAGATCCATGCGATACACAAGATTTAGCTTCAAATCAATGCGATGTAATAGGTTCAGCTTCAAATCCATGCGGTATAAGTGATTTAGCTTCAAAAGCAGGAGGAACAAACGAGGTAGCTTCAAATCAATGCGAAGTAGAAGGCGTAGCTTCAAATCCATACGAAACACATGATTTAGCTTCAAATCAATTCGAAGTACAATGCTTAGATTCAAATCCGTGCGAAACAAATGATTTAGCTTCAAATGAATGCGATGTCAGAAGGCTTAGCTTCAAATCCATGCGAATCAAATGGTTTAGCTTCAAATACTTGTGATATACGTTATTTAGATTTAACTGCATGCGCAACGAACGAGTTAGCTTCAAATCCATGCGAAACACATGATTTAGCTTCAAATCAATGCGATGTAGAAGGTTTAGCTTCAAATCCATGCAAAACACGTGATTTATCTTCCAATTAATGCGAAGTAGAAGGCTTAGCTTCAAATCCATGCGAATCAAATGGTTTATCTTCAAATACTTGTGATATACGTTATTTAGATTTAACTGCATGCGCAACGAACGAGTTAGCTTCAAATCGATGCGAAACACATGATTTAGCTGCAAATCAATGCGATGAAGAAGATTTAGCTTCAAATCCATGCGAAACAAATGATATAGCTTCAAACACATTGGGTGTAAGTGATATAGCTTCATATGAAGACTAATCAATCGTGTTAGCTTCAAAATCCATGCGATGTAGAAGGTTCAGCTTCAAATCCATGCGACACATATGATTTAGCTTCAAATACTTGCGATATAAGTGATATAGCTTGAAAAGCTGGAGGAACAAACGAGGTTGCTTCAATTCCATGCGAAACACATGATTTAGCTTTAAATCAATGCGATGTAGTAGGTTCAGCTTCAAATCCATGCGGTATAAGTAATTTAGCTTCAAAAGCAGGAGGAACAAACGAGGTAGCTTCAAATCAATGCGAAGTAGAAGGCGTAGCTTCAAATCCATACGAAACACATGATTTAGCTTCAAATCAATTCGAAGTACAATGCTTAGATTCAAATCCATGCGAAACAAATGATTTAGCTTCAAATGAATGCGATGTAGAAGGCTTAGCTTCAAATCCATGCGAATCAAATGGTTTAGCTTCAAATACTTGTGATATACGTTATTTAGATTTAACTGCATGCGCAACGAACGAGTTAGCTTCAAATCCATACGAAACACACGATTTAGCTTCAAATGAATGCGAAGTAGAAGGTTTAGCTTCAAATCCACGCGAAACAAATGATTTAGCTTCAAACACTTGGGGTATAAGTGGTATAGCTTCAAATGCAGACTTATCAAACGAGTTAGCTTCAAAATCCACGCGATATACATGATTTAGCTTCAAATACTTGCGATATAAGTGATGTAGGTTCAACTGCATGCGAAACGAACGAGTTAGCCTCAAATCCATGCGATACACATGATTTAGCTTCAAATCAATGCGATGTGAAAGGTTTAGCTTCAAATCCATGCGATACACAAGATTTAGCTTCAAATCAATGCGATGTAAAAGGTTTGGCTTCAAATCCACGCGAAACAAATGATTTAGCTTCAAACACTTGGGGTATAAGTGATATAGCTTCAAATGCAGACTAATCAAACGAGTTAGCTTCAAAATCCACGCGATACACATGATTTAGCTTCAAATACTTGCGATATATGTGATGTAGGTTCAACTGCAGGCGAAACGAACGAGTTAGCTTCAAATCCATGCGAAACACATGATTTAGCTTCAAATCAATGCGATGTAGAAGGTTTAGCTGCAAATCCATGCGACACAGATGATTTAGCTTCAGATAATTGCGATATAAGTAATATAGCTTCAAATGCAGATAAAACACATGATTTGGCTTCAAATCGAAGCGAAACACATGATTTAGTTTCAAATCAATGCGATGTAGATGGTTTAGCTTCAACTCTGTGCGAAACAAATGATTTAGCTTCAAATACTCTCGATATTAGTGATGTAGCTTCAAATGCAGAAGAAACAAACGAGTTAGCTTGAAATCCATGCGAGACACATGATTTAGCTTCAAATCAATGCGATGTAGAAGGTTTAGCTTCAAATCCACGCGAAACAAATGACTTAGCTTCAACTGCATGACTTAGCTTTGGGGTATAAGTGATATAGCTTCAAATGCAGACCAATCAAACGAGTTAGCTTCAAAATCCACGCGATACACATGATTTAGCTTCAAATACTAGAGATATAAGTGATGTAGATTCAACTGCAGGCGAACCGAACGAGTTAGCTTCAAATCCATGCGACACATTATTTACCTGCAAATCAATGCGATGTAGAAGGTGTACCTTCAAAACAATAAGAGGTACAAGGTTTAGCTTCAAAGCAATAGTATGTAGAAGGTTTAGCTTCAAGTCAATGCGATGTAGAAGATTTAGCTTCAAATCCATACGAAACACATGATTTAGCTTCAAATCAATGCGAAGGGCAAGGCTTATATTCAAATCCATGCGAAACAAATGATTTAGCTTCAAATGAATGCGAAGTAGAAGGCTTAGCTTCAAATCCATGCAAAACAAATGATTTAGCTACAAATACTTGTGATATACATCATTTAGCTACAATTGCTTGCGAAAAGAACGAGTTAGCTTCAAATCCATGCGACTCACATGATTTAGCTTCAAATCAATGCGATGTAGAAGGTTTAGTTTCAAATCCATGCGATACACAAGATTTAGCTTCAAATCCATGCGATGTAGTAGGTTCAGCTTCTAATACATGCGACACATATGATTTAGCTTCAAATACTTGCGATATAAGTGATATAGCTTCAGAAGCTGTAGGAACAAACGAGGTAGCTTCAATTCCATGCGAGACACATGATTTAGCTTCAAATCAATGCGATGTAGAAGGTTTAGCTTCAAATCCATGCCATACACAAGATTTAGCTTTAAATCAATTCGAAGGACAAGGCTTAGATTCAAATCCATGCGAAACAAATGATTTAGCTTCAAATGAATGCGAAGTAGAAGGCTTAGCTTCAAATCCATGCAAAACAAATGGTTTAGCTACAAATACTTGTGATATATATCATTTAGCTAAAATTGCATGCGAAACGAACGAGTTAGCTTCAAATCTATGCGACTCACATGATTTAGCTTCAAATCAATGCGATTTAGATGGTTTAGCTTCAAATCCATGCGATACACAAGATTTAGCTTCAAATCAATGCGATGTAGTAGGTTCAGCTTCTAATACATGCGACACATATGATTTAGTTTAAAATACTTGCGATATAAGTGATATAGCTTCAAAAGCTGTAGGAACAAACGAGGTAGCTTCAATTCCATGCGAGACACATGATTTAGCTTCAAATCAATGCGATGTAGTAGGTTCAGCTTCAAATCCATGCGATATAAGTGATATAGCTTAAAAAGCAGGAGGAACAAACGAGGTAGCTCCAATTCCGTGAGAAACAAATGATTTAGCTTCAAATCAATGCGAAGTAGAAGGCGTAGCTTCAAATCCATGCGAAACAAATGGTTTAGCTACAAATACTTGTGATATACATTATTTAGCTACAACTGCATGTGAAACTAACGAGTTAGATTGAAATCTATGCGAAACACACGATTTATCTTCAAATCACTGCGATGTAGAAGGTTTATCTTCAAGACAATAAGAGGTAGAAGGTTTAGCTTCAAATCAATAGTATGTAGAAGGTTTAGCTTCAAGTCAATGCGATGTAGAAACTTTAGCTTCAAATCCATACGAAACACATGATTTAGCTTCAAATCAATGCGATGTAGCAGGTTTAGTTTCAAATCCATTCAAAACACGTGATTTATCTTCCTATTAATGCAAAGTAGAAGGCTTAGCTTCAAATCCATGCGAATCAAATGGTTTAGCTTCAAATACTTGTGATATACGTTATTTAGATTTAACTGCATGCCCAACGAACGAGTTAGCTTCAAAATCCACGCGATACACATGATTTAGCTTCAAACACTTGCGATATAAGTGATGTAGATTCAACTGCAGCCAAGACGAACGAGTTAGCTTCAAATCCATGCGAAACACATGATTTAGCTGCAAATCAATGTGATGTAGATGGTTTAGCTTCAAATCCATGCGATACACAAGATATAGCTTCAAATCAATGCGATGTAGAAGGTTCAGATTCAAATCCATGCGACACATATGATTTAGCTTCAAATACTTGCGATATATGTGATATAGCTTCAAAAGCTGGAAGAACAAACGAGGTTGCTTCAATCCCATGCGAAACACATGATTTAGCTTCAAATCAATGCGAAGTAGAAGGCGTAGCTTCAAATCCATGCAAAACAAATGGTTTAGCTACAAAAACTTGTGATATACATTATTTAGCTACAACTGCATGCGAAACTAACGAGTTAGCTTCAAATACATGCGAAACACACGATTTATCTTCAAATCAATGCGTTGTAGAAAGTTTAGCTTCAAATCAATAAGAGGTAGATGGTTTAGCTTCAAATCAATGGAATATAGAAGGTTTAGATTCAAATAAATGCGATGTAGAAGGTTTAGCTTCAAATCCATACGACACACATGATTTAGATTCAAATCAATTCGAAGGACAAGGCTTAGATTGAAAACCATGCGAAACAATTGATTTAGCTTCAAATGAATGCGAAGTAGAAGGCTTGGCTTCAAATCCATGCAAAACAAATGGTTTAACTACAAATACTTGTGATAAACATTATTTATCTACAACTGCATGCGAAACAAACGAGTTAACTTCAAATCCATGCGATACACATGATTTAGATTCAAATCAATGCTATGTAGAAGGTTTAGCTTCAAATCCATGCCATACACAAGATTTAGCTTCAAATCAATGCGATGTAGTAGGTTCAGCTTCAAATCCATGCAAAACACGTGATTTATCTTCCAATTAATGCGAAGTAGTAGGCTTAGCTTCAAATCCATGCGAATCAAATGGTTTAGCTTCAGATACTTGTGATATACGTTATTTGGATTTAACTGCATGCGCAGCGAACGAGTTAGCTTCAAATCCATGCGAAACACATGATTTAGCTTCAAATGAATGCGAAGTAGAAGAATTAGCTTCAAATCCATGCAAAACAAATGGTTTAGCTACAAATACTTGTGATATACAATATTTAGCTACAACTGCATGCGAAACGAACGAGTTAGCTTCAAATCCATGCGAAACACATGATTTAGCTGCAAATCAATGCGAAACACATTATTTAGCTGCAAATCAGTGCGAAGAAGAAGGCTCGGGTTCAAATCAATGCGATTCAAATGGTTCATCTTCAAATACTTGTGAAAGACATGATTTAGCTTCAACTGCATGTGACACACATGATTTAGATTCAAATCAATGCGATGTAGTAGGTTCAGCTTCAAATCCATGGGATATAAGTGATATAGCTTCAAAAGCAGGAGGAACAAACGAGGTAGCTTCAATTCCATGCGAAACAAATGATTTAGCTTCAAATCAATGCGAAGTAGAAGGCGTAGCTTCAAATCCATGCGAAACAAATGGTTTAGCTACAAATACTTGTGATATACATTATTTAGCTACAACTGCATGCGAAACTAACGAGTTACCTTCAAATCCATGCAATTCACATGATTTAGCTTCAAATCAATGCGATGTAGAAGGTTTAGCTTCAAATCCATGCGATACACAAGATTTAGCTTCAAATCAATGCGATGTGGTAGGTTCAGCTTCTAATACATGCGACACATATGATTTAGCTTCAAATACTTGCCATATAAATGATACAGCTTCAAAAGCTGTAGGCACAAACGAGGCAGCTTCAATTCCATGCGAGACACATGATTTAGCTTCAAATCGATGCGATATAGAAGGTTTAGCTTCAAATCCAAACGAAACAGATGATTTAGCTTCAAATCAATTCGAAGGACAAGGCTTAGATTCAAATCCATGCGAAACAAATGATTTAGCTTCAAATCAATGCGAAGTAGAAGGCGTAGCTTCAAATCCATGCGAAACAAATGGTTTAGCTACAAATACTTGTGATATACATTATTTAGCTACAACTGCATGCGAAACTAACGAGTTAGCTTGAAATCTATGCGAAACACACGATTTATCTTCAAATCAATGCGATGTAGAAGGTTTAGCTTCAAATCAATAAGAGGTAGAAGGTTTAGCTTCAAATCAATAAGAGGTAGAAGGTTTAGCTTCAAATCAATAGAATATAGAAGGTTTAGCTTCAAATCAATGCGATGTATAAGGTTTAGCTTCAAATCCACACGAAAGACATGATTTAGCTTCAAATGAATGCGAAGTAGAAGGCTTAGCTTCAAATAAATGCGGCACATATGATTTAGCTTTAAATACTTCCGATATAAGTGACATAGTTACAAATGGAGGCGAAGCGAACGAGTTAGCTTCAAATCCATGCGAAACACATGACTTAGCTGCAAATCAATGTGATGTAGAAGGTTTAGCTTGAAATCCATGCGATACACAAGATTTAGCTTCAAATCAATGCGATGTAGAAGGTTCAGCTTCAAATCCATGCGACACATATGATTTAGCTTCAAATACTTGCGATATAAGTGATATAGCTTCAAAAGCTGTAGGAACAAACGAGGTAGCTTCAATTCCATGCGAGACACGTGATTTAGCTTCAAATCAATGCGAAGTAGAAGGCGTAGCTTCAAATCCATGCAAAACAAATGGTTTAGCTACGAATACTTGTGATATACATTATTTAGCTACAACTGCATGCGAAACGAACGAGTTAGCTTCATATCCATGCGATACACATGATTTAGCTTCAAATCAATGCGATGTGGAAGGTTTAGCTTCAAATCCATGCGATACACAAGATTTAGCTTCAAATCAATGCGATGTAGAAGGTTCAGCTTCAAATCCATACGAAACACATGATTTAGATTCAAATCAATTCGAAGTACAATGCTTAGATTCAAATCCATGCGAAACAAATGATTTAGCTTCAAATGAATGCGAAGTAGAAGGCTTAGCTTCAAATCCATGCAAAACAAATGATTTAGCTACAAATTCTTGTGATATACATTATTTAGACACAACTGCTTGCGAAACGAACGAGTTAGCTTCAAATCCATGCGATACACATGATGTAACTTCAAATCAATTCGATGTGGAAGGTTTAGCTTCAAATCCATGCGATACCCATGATTAAGCTTCAAATCAACGCGATGTAGATAGTTTCCTTCAAATCCATGCGACGCCCAAGATTTAGCTTCAAATCAATGCGATGTAGCAGGTTCAGCTTCAAATCCATGCGATAAAAGTTATATAGCTTCAAAAGCAGGAGGAACAAACGAGGTAGCTTCAATTCCGTGCGAAACAAATGATTTAGCTTCAAATCAATGCGAAGTAGAAGGCGTAGCTTCAAATCCATGCGAAACAAATGGTTTAGCTACAAATACTTGTGATATACATTATTTAGCTACAACTGCATGCGAAACGAACGAGTTAGCTTCAAATCCATGCGAAACACATGATTTAGCTTCAAATCAATGCGATGTAGAAGGTTTAGCTTCAAATCCATGCGATACACAAGATTTAGCTTCAAATCAATGCGATGTAGTAGGTTCAGCTTCAAATCCATGCGACACATTCGATTTAGCTTCAAATACTTGCGATATAAGTGATATAGCTTCAAATGCAGACGAATCAAACGAGTTACCTTCAAATCCAAGCGATACACATGATTTAGCGTCAAATCAGTTGCGAAGTCGAAGGCTCAGCTTAAAATCCATGCGCATCACATGATGTAGCTTCAAATCAATGCGATTTAGAAGGCTTAGCTTCAAATTCATGCGAAACGAATGGTTTAGCTTCAAATACTTCTGTTATACATGAATTAGCTTCAACTGCATGCGAAACAAACGGGTTATCTTCAAATCCATGCGAATCACATGATTTAGTTTCAAGTATATGCGAAGTAGAAGGCTTAGCTTCAAATCCATGCGTAACGAATGGTTTAGCTTCAAATGCTTGCGAATATAAGTGATATAGTTTCAAATGGAGGCGAAACGAACGAGTTAGCTTCAAATCCATGCGAAATATATGATTTAGCTGCAAATCAATGTGATGTGGAAGGTTTAGCTTCAAATCCATGCGATACACAAGATTTAGCTTCAAATCAATGCGCTGTAGCAGGTTCAGCTTCAAATCCATGCGATACACAAGATTTAGCTTCAAATCAATGCGATGTAGAAGGTTCAGCTTCAAATCCATGCGAAACAAATGATTTAGCATCAGATACTCCTGATATAACTGATATAGCTTCAAATGCAGGGGAAACAAACGAGTTAGCATCAAACCCATGCAAAACACATGATTTAGCTTCAAATCAATGCGATGTAGAAGGTTCAGCTTCAAATCCATATGAAACACATGATTTAGCTTCAAATCAATTCGAAGTACAATGCTTAGATTCAAATCCATGCGAAACAAATGATTTAGCTTCAAATGAATGCGAAGTAGAAGGCTTAGCTTCAAATCCATGCAAAACAAATGGTTTAGCTACAAATGCTTGTGATATACATTATTTAGCTACAACTGCATGCGAAACAAACGAGTTAGGTTCAAATCCATGCTATATACATGCTTTAGCTTCAAATCAATGCGATGTAGAATGTTAAGCTTCAAATCCATGCGATACACAAGATTTAGCTTCAAATCAATGCGATGTAGTAGGTTCAGCTTCAAATCCATGCGACACATATGATTTAGCTTCAAATACTTGCGATATAAGTGATATAGCTTCAAAAGCTGTAGGAACAAACGAGGTAGTTTCAATTCCATGCGAGACACATGATTTAGCTTCAAATCAATGCGATGTAGAAGGTTTAGCTTCAAATTCAAGCGTAACACATGATTTAGCTTCAAATACTTGCGATATAAGTGATATAGCTTCGAATACAGGCGAAACGATCGAGTTAGCTTCAAATCCATACGTTACACAAGATTTAGCTTCAAATCAATGCGATGTAGAAGGTTCAGCTTCAAATCCATGCGACACATATGATTTAGCTTCAAATACTTGCGATATAAGTGATATAGCTTGAAAAGCTGGAGGAACAAACGAGGTTGCTTCAATTCCATGCCAAACACATGATTTAGCTTCAAATCAATGCGAAGTAGAAGGCGTAGCTTCAAATCCATGCAAAACAAATGGTTTAGCTACGAATACTTGTGATATACATTATTTAGCTACAACTGCATGCGAAACTAACGATTTAGCTTCAAATCCATGCGAAACACACGATTTATCTTCAAATCAATGCGATGTAGAAGGTTTAGCTTCAAATCAATAAGAGGTAGATGGTTTAGCTTCAAATCAATAGAATATAGAAGGTTTAGCTTCAAATAAATGCGAAGTAGAAGGTTTAGCTTCAAATCCATACGACACACATGATTTAGATTCAAATCAATTCGAAGGACAAGGCTTAGATTCAAATCCATGCGAAACAAATGATTTAGCTTCAAATGAATGCGAAGTAGAAGGCTTGGCTTCAAATCCATGCAAAACAAATGGTTTAACTACAAATACTTGTGATAAACATTATTTAGCTACAACTGCATGCGAAACAAACGAGTTAACTTCAAATCCATGCGATACATATGATTTAGCTTCAAATCAATGCGATGTAGAAGGTTTCGCTTCAAATCCATGCCATACACAAGATTTAGCTTCAAATCAATGCGATGTAGAAGGTTCAGCTTCAAATCCATACGAAACACATGATTTAGATTCAAATCAATTCGAAGTACAATGCTTAGATTCAAATCCATGCGAAACAAATGATTTAGCTTCAAATGAATGCGAAGTAGAAGGCTTAGCTTCAAATCCATGCAAAACAAATGATTTAGCTACAAATTCTTGTGATATACATTATTTAGCTACAACTGCTTGCGAAACGAACGAGTTAGCTTCAAATCCATGCGATACACATGATGTAACTTCAAATCAATTCGATGTGGAAGGTTTAGCTTCAAATCCATGCGATACCCATGATTAAGCTTCAAATCAACGCGATGTAGATAGTTTCCTTCAAATCCATGCGACGCCCAAGATTTAGCTTCAAATCAATGCGATGTAGCAGGTTCAGCTTCAAATCCATGCGATAAAAGTTATATAGCTTCAAAAGCAGGAGGAACAAACGAGGTAGCTTCAATTCCGTGCGAAACAAATGATTTAGCTTCAAATCAATGCGAAGTAGAAGGCGTAGCTTCAAATCCATGCGAATCTAATGGTTCTGCTTCAAATACTTGTGATATACATTATTTAGCTACAACTGCATGCGTAACTAACGAGTTAGCTTCAAATCTATGCGAAACACACAATTTATCTTCAAATCAATAAGAGGTAGAAGATTTAGCTTCAAATCAATAGAATATAGAAGGATTAGCTTCAAATCAATGCGATGTAGAAGGTTTAGCTTCAAATCCATGCGAAAGACATGATTTAGCTTCAAATGAATGCGAAGTAGAAGGCTTAGCTTCAAATCCATGCGGCACATATGATTTAGCTTTAAATACTTGCGATATAAGAGACATAGTTACAAATGGAGGCGAAACGAACGAGTTAGCTTCAAATCCATGCGAAACACATGACTTAGCTGCAAATCAATGTGATGTAGAAGGTTTAGCTTGAAATCCATGCGATACACAAGATTTAGCTTCAAATCAATGCGATGTAGAAGGTTCAGCTTCAAATCCATGCGACACATATGATTTAGCTTCAAATACTTGCGATATAAGTGATATAGCTTCAAAAGCTGTAGGAACAAACGAGGTAGCTTCAATTCCATGCGAAACAAATGATTTAGCTTCAAATCAATGCGATGTAGAAGGCGTAGCTTCAAATCCATGCGAATCTAATGGTTCTGCTTCAAATACTTGTGATATACATTATTTAGCTACAACTGCATGCGTAACTAACGAGTTAGCTTCAAATCTATGCGAAACACACAATTTATCTTCAAATCAATAAGAGGTAGAAGATTTAGCTTCAAATCAATAGAATATAGAAGGATTAGCTTCAAATCAATGCGATGTAGAAGGTTTAGCTTCAAATCCATGCGAAAGACATGATTTAGCTTCAAATGAATGCGAAGTAGAAGGCTTAGCTTCAAATCCATGCGGCACATATGATTTAGCTTTAAATACTTGCGATATAAGAGACATAGTTACAAATGGAGGCGAAACGAACGAGTTAGCTTCAAATCCATGCGAAACACATGACTTAGCTGCAAATCAATGTGATGTAGAAGGTTTAGCTTGAAATCCATGCGATACACAAGATTTAGCTTCAAATCAATGCGATGTAGAAGGTTCAGCTTCAAATCCATGCGACACATATGATTTAGCTTCAAATACTTGCGATATAAGTGATATAGCTTCAAAAGCAGGAGGAACAAACGAGGTGGCTCCAATTCCATACGAAACAAATGATTTAGCTTCAAGTCAATGCGAAGTAGAAGGCGTAGCTTCAAATCCATGCGAATCTAATGGTTCTGCTTCAAATACTTGTGATATACATTATTTAGCTACAACTGCATGCGTAACTAACGAGTTAGCTTCAAATCTATGCGAAACACACAATTTATCTTCAAATCAATAAGAGGTAGAAGATTTAGCTTCAAATCAATAGAATATAGAAGGATTAGCTTCAAATCAATGCGATGTAGAAGGTTTAGCTTCAAATCCATGCGAAAGACATGATTTAGCTTCAAATGAATGCGAAGTAGAAGGCTTAGCTTCAAATCCATGCGGCACATATGATTTAGCTTTAAATACTTGCGATATAAGAGACATAGTTACAAATGGAGGCGAAACGAACGAGTTAGCTTCAAATCCATGCGAAACACATGACTTAGCTGCAAATCAATGTGATGTAGAAGGTTTAGCTTGAAATCCATGCGATACACAAGATTTAGCTTCAAATCAATGCGATGTAGAAGGTTCAGCTTCAAATCCATGCGACACATATGATTTAGCTTCAAATACTTGCGATATAAGTGATATAGCTTCAAAAGCTGTAGGAACAAACGAGGTAGCTTCAATTCCATGCGAGACACGTGATTTAGCTTCAAATCAATGCGAAGTAGAAGGCGTAGCTTCAAATCCATGCAAAACAAATGGTTTAGCTACGAATACTTGTGATATACATTATTTAGCTACAACTGCATGCGAAACGAACGAGTTAGCTTCATATCCATGCGATACACATGATTTAGCTTCAAATCAATGCGATGTGGAAGGTTTAGCTTCAAATCCATGCGATACACAAGATTTAGCTTCAAATCAATGCGATGTAGAAGGTTCAGCTTCAAATCCATACGAAACACATGATTTAGATTCAAATCAATTCGAAGTACAATGATTAGATTCAAATCCATGCGAAACAAATGATTTAGCTTCAAATGAATGCGAAGTAGAAGGCTTAGCTTCAAATCCATGCAAAACAAATGATTTAGCTACAAATTCTTGTGATATACATTATTTAGCTACAACTGCTTGCGAAACGAACGAGTTAGCTTCAAATCCATGCGATACACATGATGTAACTTCAAATCAATTCGATGTGGAAGGTTTAGCTTCAAATCCATGCGATACCCATGATTAAGCTTCAAATCAACGCGATGTAGATAGTTTCCTTCAAATCCATGCGACGCCCAAGATTTAGCTTCAAATCAATGCGATGTAGCAGGTTCAGCTTCAAATCCATGCGATAAAAGTTATATAGCTTCAAAAGCAGGAGGAACAAACGAGGTAGCTTCAATTCCGTGCGAAACAAATGATTTAGCTTCAAATCAATGCGAAGTAGAAGGCGTAGCTTCAAATCCATGCGAAACAAATGGTTTAGCTACAAATACTTGTGATATACATTATTTAGCTACAACTGCATGCGAAACGAACGAGTTAGCTTCAAATCCATGCGAAACACATGATTTAGCTTCAAATCAATGCGATGTAGAAGGTTTAGCTTCAAATCCATGCGATACACAAGATTTAGCTTCAAATCAATGCGATGTAGTAGGTTCAGCTTCAAATCCATGCGACACATTCGATTTAGCTTCAAATACTTGCGATATAAGTGATATAGCTTCAAATGCAGACGAATCAAACGAGTTACCTTCAAATCCAAGCGATACACATGATTTAGCGTCAAATCAGTTGCGAAGTCGAAGGCTCAGCTTAAAATCCATGCGCATCACATGATGTAGCTTCAAATCAATGCGATTTAGAAGGCTTAGCTTCAAATTCATGCGAAACGAATGGTTTAGCTTCAAATACTTCTGTTATACATGAATTAGCTTCAACTGCATGCGAAACAAACGGGTTATCTTCAAATCCATGCGAATCACATGATTTAGTTTCAAGTATATGCGAAGTAGAAGGCTTAGCTTCAAATCCATGCGTAACGAATGGTTTAGCTTCAAATGCTTGCGAATATAAGTGATATAGTTTCAAATGGAGGCGAAACGAACGAGTTAGCTTCAAATCCATGCGAAATATATGATTTAGCTGCAAATCAATGTGATGTGGAAGGTTTAGCTTCAAATCCATGCGATACACAAGATTTAGCTTCAAATCAATGCGCTGTAGCAGGTTCAGCTTCAAATCCATGCGATACACAAGATTTAGCTTCAAATCAATGCGATGTAGAAGGTTCAGCTTCAAATCCATGCGAAACAAATGATTTAGCATCAGATACTCCTGATATAACTGATATAGCTTCAAATGCAGGGGAAACAAACGAGTTAGCATCAAACCCATGCAAAACACATGATTTAGCTTCAAATCAATGCGATGTAGAAGGTTCAGCTTCAAATCCATATGAAACACATGATTTAGCTTCAAATCAATTCGAAGTACATTGCTTAGATTCAAATCCATGCGAAACAAATGATTTAGCTTCAAATGAATGCGAAGTAGAAGGCTTAGCTTCAAATCCATGCAAAACAAATGGTTTAGCTACAAATGCTTGTGATATACATTATTTAGCTACAACTGCATGCGAAACAAACGAGTTAGGTTCAAATCCATGCTATATACATGCTTTAGCTTCAAATCAATGCGATGTAGAATGTTAAGCTTCAAATCCATGCGATACACAAGATTTAGCATCAAATCAATGCGATGTAGTAGGTTCAGCTTCAAATCCATGCGACACATATGATTTAGCTTCAAATACTTGCGATATAAGTGATATAGCTTCAAAAGCTGTAGGAACAAACGAGGTAGTTTCAATTCCATGCGAGACACATGATTTAGCTTCAAATCAATGCGATGTAGAAGGTTTAGCTTCAAATTCAAGCGTAACACATGATTTAGCTTCAAATACTTGCGATATAAGTGATATAGCTTCGAATACAGGCGAAACGATCGAGTTAGCTTCAAATCCATACGTTACACAAGATTTAGCTTCAAATCAATGCGATGTAGAAGGTTCAGCTTCAAATCCATGCGACACATATGATTTAGCTTCAAATACTTGCGATATAAGTGATATAGCTTGAAAAGCTGGAGGAACAAACGAGGTTGCTTCAATTCCATGCCAAACACATGATTTAGCTTCAAATCAATGCGAAGTAGAAGGCGTAGCTTCAAATCCATGCAAAACAAATGGTTTAGCTACGAATACTTGTGATATACATTATTTAGCTACAACTGCATGCGAAACTAACGATTTAGCTTCAAATCCATGCGAAACACACGATTTATCTTCAAATCAATGCGATGTAGAAGGTTTAGCTTCAAATCAATAAGAGGTAGATGGTTTAGCTTCAAATCAATAGAATATAGAAGGTTTAGCTTCAAATAAATGCGAAGTAGAAGGTTTAGCTTCAAATCCATACGACACACATGATTTAGATTCAAATCAATTCGAAGGACAAGGCTTAGATTCAAATCCATGCGAAACAAATGATTTAGCTTCAAATGAATGCGAAGTAGAAGGCTTGGCTTCAAATCCATGCAAAACAAATGGTTTAACTACAAATACTTGTGATAAACATTATTTAGCTACAACTGCATGCGAAACAAACGAGTTAACTTCAAATCCATGCGATACATATGATTTAGCTTCAAATCAATGCGATGTAGAAGGTTTCGCTTCAAATCCATGCCATACACAAGATTTAGCTTCAAATCAATGCGATGTAGTAGGTTCAGCTTCAAATCCGTGCGACACATATGATTAAGCTTCAAATACTTGCGATATAAGTGATATAGCTTCAAAAGCTGTAGGAACAAACGAGCTAGCTTCAATTCCATGCGAGACACATGATTTAGCTTCAAATCAATGCGATGTAGAAGGTTCAGCTTCAAATCCATACGAAACACATGATTTAGCTTCAAATCAATTCTAAGTACAATGCTTAGATTCAAATCCATGCGAAACAAATGATTTAGCTTCAAATGAATGCGAAGTAGAAGGCTTAGCTTCAAATCCATGCAAAACAAATGGTTTAGCTACAAATGCTTGTGATATACATTATTTAGCTACAACTGCATGCGAAACAAACGAGTTAGCTTCAAATCCATGCTATATACATGCTTTAGCTTCAAATCAATGCGATGAAGAAAGTTAAGCTTCAAATCCATGCGATACACAAGATTTAGCTTCAAATCAATGCGATGTAGTAGGTTCAGCTTCAAATCCATGCGACACATATGATTTAGCTTCAAATACTTGCGATATAAGTGATATAGCTTCAAAAGCTGTAGGAACAAACGAGGTAGTTTCAATTCCATGCGAGACACATGATTTAGCTTCAAATCAATGCGATGTAGAAGGTTTAGCATCAAATTCAAGCGTAACACATGATTTAGCTTCAAATCAATGCGATGTAGTAGGTTCAGCTTCAAATCCATGCGACACATATGATTTAGCTTCAAATACTTGCGATATAAGTGATATAGCTTCAAAAGCTGTAGGAACAAACGAGGTAGCTTCAATTCCATGCGAGACACATGATTTAGCTTCAAATCAATACGATGTAGAAGGTTTAGCTTCATATCCATACGAAACACATGATTTAGCTTCAAATCAATTCGAAGGACAAGGCTTAGATTCAAATCCATGCGAAACAAATGATTTAGCTTCAAATGAATGCGACGTAGAAGGCTTAGATTAAAATCCATGCGAATCACATGGTTTAGCTTCAAATACTTGTGATATACGTTATTTAGATTTAACTGCATGCGCAACGAACGAGTTAGCTTCAAATCCATGCGAAACACATGATTTAGCTTCAAATGAATGCGAAGTAGAAGGCTTGGCTTCAAATCCATGCAAAACAAATGGTTTAAATACAAATACTTGTGATATACATTATTTAGCTACAACTGCATGCGAATCGAACGAGTTAGCTTCAAATCCATGCGAAACAAATGATTTAGCTTCAAATGAATGCGATGTAGAAGGCTTAGCTTCAAATCCATGCAAAACAAATGCTTTAGCTACAAATACTTGTGATATACATTATTTAGCTACAACTACATGCGAAACAAACGAGTTAGCTTCAAATACATGCGATACACATGATTTAGCTTCAAATCAATGCGATGTAGAAGGTTTAGGTTCAAATCCATGCGAAACAAATGGTTTAGCTACAAATACTTGTGATATAAATTATTTAGCTACAACTGCATGCGAAACTAACGACTTAGCTTCAAATCCATGCGAAACACACGATTTATCTTCAAATCAATGCGATGTAGAAGGTTTAGCTTCAAATCAATAAGAGGTAGATGGTTTAGCTTCAAATCAATAGAATATAGAAGGTTTAGCTTCAAATAAATGCGATGTAGAAGGTTTAGCTTCAAATCCATACGACACACATGATTTAGATTCAAATCAATTCGAAGGACAAGGATTAGATTCAAATCCATGCGAAACAAATGATTTAGCTTCAAATGAATGCGAAGTAGAAGGCTTAGCTTAAAATCCATGCGAATCACATGGTTTAGCTTCAAATACTTGTGATATACGTTATTTAGATTTAACTGCATGCGCAACGAACGAGTTAGCTTCAAATCCATGCGAAACACATGATTTAGCTTCAATTGAATGCGAAGTAGAAGGCTTAGCTTCAAATCCATGCAAAACAAATGGTTTAGCTACAAATACTTGTGATATACATTATTTAGCTACAACTACATACGAAAAAAAAGAGTTAGCTTCAAATCCATGCGATACACATGATTTAGCTTCAAATCAATACGATGTAGAAGGTTTAGCTTCATATCCATACGAAACACATGATTTAGCTTCAAATCAATTCGAAGGACAAGGCTTAGGATCAAATCCATGCGAAACAAATGATTTAGCTTCAAATGAATGCGAAGTAGAAGGCTTAGCTTAAAATCCATGCGAATCACATGGTTTAGCTTCAAATACTTGTGATATACGTTATTTAGATTTAACTGCATGCGCAACGAACGAGTTAGCTTCAAATCCATGCGAAACACATGATTTAGCTTCAAATGAATGCGAAGTAGAAGGCTTGGCTTCAAATCCATGCAAAACAAATGGTTTAAATACAAATACTTGTGATATACATTATTTAGCTACAACTGCATGCGAATCGAACGAGTTAGCTTCAAATCCATGCGAAACACATGATTTAGCTTCAAATGAATGCGAAGTAGAAGGCTTGGCTTCAAATCCATGCAAAACAAATGGTTTAAATAAAAATACTTGTGATATACATTATTTAGCTACAACTGCATGCGAATCGAACGAGTTAGCTTCAAATCCATGCGATACACATGATTTAGCTTCAAATCAATGCGATGTAGTAGGTTTATGTTCAAATCCACGCGAAACAAATGATTTAGCTTCAAACACTTTGGGTATAAGTGATATAGCTTCAAATGCAGACTAATCAAACGAGTTAGCTTCAAAATCCACGCGATACACATGATTTAGCTTCAAATACTTGCGATATAAGTGATGTAGGTTCAACTGCAGGCGAAACGAACGAGTTAGCTTCAAATCCATGCGAAACACATGATTTAACTTCAACTGAATGTGATGTAGAAGGTTTACCTTCAAATCCATGCGATACACAAGATTTAGCTTCAAATCAATGCGATGTAGTAGGTTCAGCTTCAAATCCATGCGATATAAGTGATATAGCTTCAAAAGCAGGAGGAACAAACGAGTTAGCTTCAAATCCATGCGAAACACATGATTTAGCTGCAAATCAATGCGATGTAGAAGGTTTAGCTTCAAATCCATGCGAAACAAATGATTTAGCTTCAAACACTTGTCGTGTAAGTGATATAGCTTCAAATGAAGACTAATCAAACGAGTTAGCTTCTAAATCCACGCGATACACATGATTTAGCTTCAAATACTAGCGATATAAGTGATGTAGATTCAACTGCAGGCGTATCGAACGAGTTAGTTTCAAATCCATGCGAAACACATGATTTAGCTTCAAATCAATTCGAAGGATAAGGCTTAGATTCAAATCCATGCGAAACAAATGTTTTAGCTTCAAATGAATGCGAAGTAGAAGGCTTAGCTTCAAATCCATGCAAAACAAATGCTTTAGCTACAAATACTTGTGATATACATTATTTAGCTACAACTACATGCGAAAGAAAAACGAGTTAGCTTCAAATACATGCGATACACATGATTTAGCTTCAAATCAATGCGATGTAGAAGGTTTAGGTTCAAATCCATGCGAAACAAATGGTTTAGCTACAAATACTTGTGATATAAATTATTTAGCTACAACTGCATGCGAAACTAACGACTTAGCTTCAAATCCATGCGAAACACACGATTTATCTTCAAATCAATGCGATGTAGAAGGTTTAGCTTCAAATCAATAAGAGGTAGATGGTTTAGCTTCAAATCAATAGAATATAGAAGGTTTAGCTTCAAATAAATGCGATGTAGAAGGTTTAGCTTCAAATCCATACGACACACATGATTTAGATTCAAATCAATTCGAAGGACAAGGCTTAGATTCAAATCCATGCGAAACAAATGATTTAGCTTCAAATGAATGCGAAGTAGAAGGCTTGGCTTCAAATCCATGCAAAACAAATGGTTTAGCTTCAAATACTTGTGATATACATTATTTAGCTACAACTGCATGCGAAACGAACGAGTTAGCTTCAAATCCATGCGATACACATGATTTAGCTTCAAATCAATGCGATGTGGAAGGTTTAGCTTCAAATCCATGCGATACACAAGATTTAGATTCAAATCAATGCGATGTAGTAGGTTCAGCTTCAAATCCATGCGACACATATGATTTAGCTTCAAATACTTGCGATATAAGTGATATAGCTTCAAAAGCTGTAGGAACAAACGAGGTAGCTTCAATTCCATGCGAGACACATGATTTAGCTTCAAATCAATACGATGTAGAAGGTTTAGCTTCATATCCATACGAAACACATGATTTAGCTTCAAATCAATTCGAAGGACAAGGCTTAGATTCAAATCCATGCGAAACAAATGATTTAGCTTCAAATGAATGCGAAGTAGAAGGCTTAGCTTAAAATCCATGCGAATCACATGGTTTAGCTTCAAATACTTGTGATATACGTTATTTAGATTTAACTGCATGCGCAACGAACGAGTTAGCTTCAAATCCATGCGAAACACATGATTTAGCTTCAATTGAATGCGAAGTAGAAGGCTTAGCTTCAAATCCATGCAAAACAAATGGTTTAGCTACAAATACTTGTGATATACATTATTTAGCTACAACTACATACGAAAAAAAAGAGTTAGCTTCAAATCCATGCGATACACATGATTTAGCTTCAAATCAATGCGATGTAGAAGGTTTAGCTTCAAATCACGCGAAACAAATTATTTAGCTTCAACACTTTGGGTATAAGTGATGTAGGTTCAACTGGAGGCGAAACGAACGAGTTAGCTTCAAATCCATGCGAAACACATGATTTAGCTGCAAATCAATGCGATGTAGTAGTTTTAGCTTCAAAACAATATGAGGTAGAAGGTTTAGCTTCAAATCAATAGAATGTAGAAGGTTTAGCTTTAATTCAATGCGATGTAGAAGGTTTAGCTTCAAATCCATACGAAACACATGATTTAGCTTCAAATCAATTCGAAGGACAATGCTTAGATTCAAATCCATGCGAAACAAATGATTTAGCTTCAAATGAATGCGAAGTAGAAGGCTTAGCTTCAAATCCATGCAAAACAAATGGTTTAGCTACAAATACTTGTGATATACATTATTTAGCTACAACTGCATGCGAAACAAACGAGATACCTTCAAATCCATGCTATATACATGATTTAGCTTCAAATCAATGCGATGTAGAAGGTTTAGCTTCAAATCCATGCGATACACAAGATTTAGCTTCAAATCAATGCGATGTAGAAGGTTTAGCTATAAATCCATGCCATACACAAGATTTAGCTTCAAATCAATTCGAAGGACAAGGCTTAGGTTCAAATCCATGCGAAACAAATGATTTAGCTTCAAATGAATGCGAAGTAGAAGGCTTAGCTTCAAATCCATGCGGCACATATGATTTAGCTTTAAATACTTGCGATATAAGTGATATAGTTTCAAATGGAGGCGAAACGAACGAGTTAGCTTCAAATCTATGCGAAACACATGATTTAGCTTCAAATCAATGCGATGTAGAAGGTTTAGCTTCATATCCAAGTGTAACACATGATTTAGCTTCAAATATTTGCGATATAAGTGATATAGCTTCGAATACAGGCGAAACGAACGAGTTAGCTTAAAATCCATGCGAAACACATGAATCAGCTGCAAATCAATGCAATGTAGAAGGTTTAGCTTCAAATCCATGCGAAACACATGATTTAGCTGCAAATCAATGCGATGTAGAAGGTTCAGCTTCAAATCCATACGAAACACATGATTTAGCTTCAAATCAATTCGAAGGGCAAGGCTTAGATTCAAATCCATGCGAAACAAATGGTTTAGCTACAAATACTTGTGATATAGATTATTTAGCTACAACTGCATGCGAAACTAACGAGTTAGCTTCAAATCCATGCGATACACATGATTTAGCTTCAAATCAATGCGATGTGGAAGGTTTAGCTTCAAATCCAAACGAAACACATGTTTTAGCTTCAAATCAATTCGAAGGACAAGGCTTAGATTCAAATCCATGCGAAACAAATGCTTTAGCTTCAAATCAATGCGAAGTAGAAGGCGTAGCTACAAATCCATGCGAAACAAATGGTTTAGCTACAAATACTTGTGATATACATTATTTAGCTACAACTGCTTGCGAAACTAACGAGTTAGCTTCAAATCTATGCGAAACACACGATTTATCTTCAAATCAATGCGATGTAGAAGGTTTAGCTTCAAATCAATAAGAGGTAGAAGGTTTAGCTTCAAATCAATAGAATATAGAAGGTTTAGCTTCAAATCAATGCGATGTAGAAGGTTTAGCTTCAAATCCATACGAAACGCATGATTTAGCTTCAAATCAATTCGAAGGGCAAGGCTTAGATTCAAATCCATGCGAAACAAATGATTTAGCTTCAGATGAATGCGAAGTAGAAGGCACAGCTTCAAATCCATGCGGCCCATATGATTTAGCTTTAAATACTTGCGATATAAGTGACATAGTTTCAAATGGAGGCGAAACGAACGAGTTAGCTTCAAATCCATGCGAAACACATGATTTATCTTCAAATCAAAGCGATGTAGAAGATTTAGCTTCAAATCCATGCGATACACAAGATTTAGCTTCAAATGAATGCGATGCAGTAGGTTCAGCTTCAAATCCATGCGACACATATGATTTAGCTTCAAATACTTGCGATATAAGTGATATAGCTTCAAAAGCTGTAGGAACAAACGAGGTAGCTTCAAATCCATGCGAAACACATGATTCAGCTGCAAATCAATGCGATGTAGAAGGTTTAGCTACAAATCCATGCGAGACACATTATTTAGCTGCAAATCAGTGCGAAGTAGAAGGCTCGGGTTCAAATCAATGCGATTCAATTGGTTCATATTCAAATACTTGTGAAAGACATGATTTAGCTTCAACTGCATGCGAAACACATGATTTAGCTTCAAATCAATGCGATGTAGAAGGTTTAGCTTCAAATCCATGCGAAACAAATGATTTAGCTTCAAACACTTGTCGTGTAAGTGATATAGCTTCAAATGAAGACTAATCAAACGAGTTAGCTTCAAAATCCACGCGATACACATGATTTAGCTTCAAATACTAGCGATATAAGTGATGTAGATTCAACTGCAGGCGTATCGAACGAGTTAGTTTCAAATCCATGCGAAACACATGATTTAGCTTCAAATCAATTCGAAGGATAAGGCTTAGATTCAAATCCATGCGAAACAAATGATTTAGCTTCAAATGAATGCGAAGTAGAAGGCTTAGCTTCAAATCCATGCAAAACAAATGCTTTAGCTACAAATACTTGTGATATACATTATTTAGCTACAACTACATGCGAAACAAACGAGTTAGCTTCAAATACATGCGATACACATGATTTAGCTTCAAATCAATGCGATGTAGAAGGTTTAGGTTCAAATCAATGCGAAACAAATGGTTTAGCTACAAATACTTGTGATATAAATTATTTAGCTACAACTGCATGCGAAACTAACGACTTAGCTTCAAATCCATGCGAAACACACGATTTATCTTCAAATCAATGCGATGTAGAAGGTTTAGCTTCAAATCAATAAGAGGTAGATGGTTTAGTTTCAAATCAATAGAATATAGAAGGTTTAGCTTCAAATAAATGCGATGTAGAAGGTTTAGCTTCAAATCCATACGACACACATGATTTAGATTCAAATCAATTCGAAGGACAAGGCTTAGATTCAAATCCATGCGAAACAAATGATTTAGCTTCAAATGAATGCGAAGTAGAAGGCTTGGCTTCAAATCCATGCAAAACAAATGGTTTAGCTTCAAATACTTGTGATATACATTATTTAGCTACAACTGCATGCGAAACGAACGAGTTAGCTTCAAATCCATGCGATACACATGATTTAGCTTCAAATCAATGCGATGTGGAAGGTTTAGCTTCAAATCCATGCGATACACAAGATTTAGATTCAAATCAATGCGATGTAGTAGGTTCAGCTTCAAATCCATGCGACACATATGATTTAGCTTCAAATACTTGCGATATAAGTGATATAGCTTCAAAAGCTGTAGGAACAAACGAGGTAGCTTCAATTCCATGCGAGACACATGATTTAGCTTCAAATCAATACGATGTAGAAGGTTTAGCTTCATATCCATACGAAACACATGATTTAGCTTCAAATCAATTCGAAGGACAAGGCTTAGATTCAAATCCATGCGAAACAAATGATTTAGCTTCAAATGAATGCGAAGTAGAAGGCTTAGCTTAAAATCCATGCGAATCACATGGTTTAGCTTCAAATACTTGTGATATACGTTATTTAGATTTAACTGCATGCGCAACGAACGAGTTAGCTTCAAATCCATGCGAAACACATGATTTAGCTTCAATTGAATGCGAAGTAGAAGGCTTAGCTTCAAATCCATGCAAAACAAATGGTTTAGCTACAAATACTTGTGATATACATTATTTAGCTACAACTACATACGAAAAAAAAGAGTTAGCTTCAAATCCATGCGATACACATGATTTAGCTTCAAATCAATGCGATGTAGAAGGTTTAGCTTCAAATCCACGCGAAACAAATTATTTAGCTTCAACACTTTGGGTATAAGTGATGTAGGTTCAACTGGAGGCGAAACGAACGAGTTAGCTTCAAATCCATGCGAAACACATGATTTAGCTGCAAATCAATGCGATGTAGTAGTTTTAGCTTCAAAACAATATGAGGTAGAAGGTTTAGCTTCAAATCAATAGAATGTAGAAGGTTTAGCTTTAATTCAATGCGATGTAGAAGGTTTAGCTTCAAATCCATACGAAACACATGATTTAGCTTCAAATCAATTCGAAGGACAATGCTTAGATTCAAATCCATGCGAAACAAATGATTTAGCTTCAAATGAATGCGAAGTAGAAGGCTTAGCTTCAAATCCATGCAAAACAAATGGTTTAGCTACAAATACTTGTGATATACATTATTTAGCTACAACTGCATGCGAAACAAACGAGATACCTTCAAATCCATGCTATATACATGATTTAGCTTCAAATCAATGCGATGTAGAAGGTTTAGCTTCAAATCCATGCGATACACAAGATTTAGCTTCAAATCAATGCGATGTAGAAGGTTTAGCTATAAATCCATGCCATACACAAGATTTAGCTTCAAATCAATTCGAAACACAAGGCTTAGGTTCAAATCCATGCGAAACAAATGATTTAGCTTCAAATGAATGCGAAGTAGAAGGCTTAGCTTCAAATCCATGCGGCACATATGATTTAGCTTTAAATACTTGCGATATAAGTGATATAGTTTCAAATGGAGGCGAAACGAACGAGTTAGCTTCAAATCTATGCGAAACACATGATTTAGCTTCAAATCAATGCGATGTAGAAGGTTTAGCTTCATATCCAAGTGTAACACATGATTTAGCTTCAAATATTTGCGATATAAGTGATATAGCTTCGAATACAGGCAAAACGAACGAGTTAGCTTAAAATCCATGCGAAACACATGAATCAGCTGCAAATCAATGCAATGTAGAAGGTTTAGCTTCAAATCCATGCGAAACACATGATTTAGCTGCAAATCAATGCGATGTAGAAGGTTCAGCTTCAAATCCATACGAAACACATGATTTAGCTTCAAATCAATTCGAAGGGCAAGGCTTAGATTCAAATCCATGCGAAACAAATGATTTAGCTTCAGATGAATGCGAAGTAGAAGGCTCAGCTTCAAATCCATTTGGCACATATGATTTAGCTTTAAATACTTGCGATATAAGTGATATAGTTTCAAATGGAGGCGAAACGAACGAGTTAGCTTCAGATCCATGCGAAACACATGATTTAGCTGCAAATCAATGTGATGTAGAAGGTTTAGCTTCAAATCGATGCGATACACAAGATTTAGCTTCAAATCAATGCGATGTAGAAGGTTCAGCTTCAAACCCATGCGACACATATGATTTAGCTTCAAATACTTGCGATATAAGTGATATAGCTTCAAAAGCTGGAGGAACAAACGAGGAGGCTTCAATTCCATGCGAAACAAATGATTTAGCTTCAAATCAATGCGAAGTAGAAGGCGTAGCTTCAAATCCATGCGAAACAAATGGTTTAGCTACAAATACTTGTGATATAGATTATTTAGCTACAACTGCATGCGAAACTAACGAGTTAGCTTCAAATCCATGCGATACACATGATTTAGCTTCAAATCAATGCGATGTGGAAGGTTTAGCTTCAAATCCAAACGAAACACATGTTTTAGCTTCAAATCAATTCGAAGGACAAGGCTTAGATTCAAATCCATGCGAAACAAATGCTTTAGCTTCAAATCAATGCGAAGTAGAAGGCGTAGCTTCAAATCCATGCGAAACAAATGGTTTAGCTACAAATACTTGTGATATACATTATTTAGCTACAACCGCTTGCGAAACTAACGAGTTAGCTTCAAATCTATGCGAAACACACGATTTATCTTCAAATCAATGCGATGTA
This sequence comes from Megalopta genalis, assembly GCF_051020955.1. NCBI lineage: Eukaryota > Metazoa > Arthropoda > Insecta > Hymenoptera > Halictidae > Megalopta > Megalopta genalis. The sequence goes on along the minus strand of NW_027476527.1, from coordinate 134,147 downwards.
GAAGGTTTAGCTTCAAATCCATGCGATACACAAGATTTAGCTTCAAATGAATGCGATGTAGTAGGTTCAGCTTCAAATCCATGCGACACATATGATTTAGCTTCAAATACTTGCGATATAAGTGATATAGCTTCAAAAGCTGTAGGAACAAACGAGGTAGCTTCAAATCCATGCGAAACACATGATTCAGCTGCAAATCAATGCGATGTAGAAGGTTTAGCTTCAAATCCATGCGATACACATGATTTAGCTTCAAATCAATGCGATGTGGAAGGTTTAGCTTCAAATCCAAACGAAACACATGTTTTAGCTTCAAATCAATTCGAAGGACAAGGCTTAGATTCAAATCCATGCGAAACAAATGCTTTAGCTTCAAATCAATGCGAAGTAGAAGGCGTAGCTTCAAATCCATGCGAAACAAATGGTTTAGCTACAAATACTTGTGATATACATTATTTAGCTACAACTGCTTGCGAAACTAACGAGTTAGCTTCAAATCTATGCGAAACACACGATTTATCTTCAAATCAATGCGATGTAGAAGGTTTAGCTTCAAATCAATAAGAGGTAGAAGGTTTAGCTTCAAATCAATAGAATATAGAAGGTTTAGCTTCAAATCAATGCGATGTAGAAGGTTTAGCTTCAAATCCATACGAAACGCATGATTTAGCTTCAAATCAATTCGAAGGGCAAGGCTTAGATTCAAATCCATGCGAAACAAATGATTTAGCTTCAGATGAATGCGAAGTAGAAGGCACAGCTTCAAATCCATGCGGCCCATATGATTTAGCTTTAAATACTTGCGATATAAGTGACATAGTTTCAAATGGAGGCGAAACGAACGAGTTAGCTTCAAATCCATGCGAAACACATGATTTATCTTCAAATCAAAGCGATGTAGAAGATTTAGCTTCAAATCCATGCGATACACAAGATTTAGCTTCAAATGAATGCGATGTAGTAGGTTCAGCTTCAAATCCATGCGACACATATGATTTAGCTTCAAATACTTGCGATATAAGTGATATAGCTTCAAAAGCTGTAGGAACAAACGAGGTAGCTTCAAATCCATGCGAAACACATGATTCAGCTGCAAATCAATGCGATGTAGAAGGTTTAGCTACAAATCCATGCGAGACACATTATTTAGTTGCAAATCAGTGCGAAGTAGAAGGCTCGGGTTCAAATCAATGCGATTCAATTGGTTCATATTTAAATACTTGTGAAAGACATGATTTAGCTTCAACTGCATGCGAAACACATGATTTAGCTTCAAATCAATGCGATGTAGAAGGTTTTGCTTCAAATCCACGCGAAACAAATGATTTAGCTTCAAACACTTGGGGTATAAGTGATATAGCTTCAAATGCAGACTAATCAAACGAGTTAGCTTAAAAATCAACGCGATACACATGATTTATCTTCAAACACTTGCGATATAAGTGATGTAGATTCAACTGCAGGCAAAACGAACGAGTTAGCTTCAAATCCATGCGAAACACATGATATAGCTGCTAATCAATGTGATGTAGAAGGTTTAGCTTCAAATCCATGCGATACACAAGATTTAGCTTCAAATCAATGCGATGTAGAAGGTTCAGCTTCAAATCCATGCGACACATATGATTTAGCTTCAAATACTTGCGATATAAGTGATATAGCTTCAAAAGCTGGAGGAACAAACGAGGTAGCTTCAAATCCATGCGAAACACATGATTCAGCTGCAAATCGATGCGATGTAGAAGGTTTAGCTTCAAATCCATGCGATACACATGATTTAGCTTCAAATCAATGCGATGTGGAAGGTTTAGCTTCAAATCCATGCGATACACAAGATTTAGCTTCAAATCAATGCGATGTAGTAGGTTCAGCTTCAAATCCGTGCGACACATATGATTTAGCTTCAAATCAATGCGATGTAGAAGGTTTAGCTTCAAATCCACGCGAAACAAATGACTTAGCTTCAAACACTTGGGGTATAAGTGATATAGCTTCAAATGCAGACTAATCAAACGAGTTAGCCTCAAAATCCACGCGATATACATGATTTAGCTTCAAATACTTGCGATATAAGTGATGTAGGTTCAACTGCAGGCGAAACGAACGAGTTAGCTTCAAATCCATGCGAAACATATGATTTAGCTGCAAATCAATGTGATGTAGAAGGTTTAGCTTCAAATCCATGCGATACACAAGATTTAGATTCATTTCAATGCGATGTAGAAGGTTCAGCTTCAAATCCATGCGACACATATGATTTAGCTTCAAATACTTGCGATATAAGCGATATAGCTTCAAAAGCTGGAGGAACAAACGAGGAAGCTTCAATTCCATGCGAAACAAATGATTTAACTTCAAATCAATGCGAAGTAGAAAGCTTAGCTTCAGATCCATACGATACACAAGATTTAGCTTCAAATCAATGCGATGTAGGTTCAGCTTCAAATCCATGCGATATAAGTGATATAGCTTCAAAAGCAGGAGGAACAAACGAGGTAGCTTCAATTCCATGCGAAACAAATGATTTAGCTTCAAATCAATGCGAAGTGGAAGGCGTAGCTTCCAATCCATGCGAAACACATGATTCAGCTTCAAGTCAGTGCGATGTAGAAGGATTAGCTTCAAATCCATGCGAAACACATTATTTAGCTGCAAATCAGTGCGAAGTAGAAGGCTCGGGTTCAAATCAATGCAATTCAAATGGTACATCTTCAAATACTTGTGAAAGACATGATTTAGCTTCAACTGCATGCGAAACACATGTTTTAGCTTCAAATCCATGCGAAACAAATGATTTAGCTTCAAATCAATGCGATGTAGTAGGTTTAGCTTCAAATCCATGCGATACACATGATTTAGCTTCAAATAGTTGCGATATAAGTGATATAGCTTCAAAAGTTGGAGGAACAAACGAGGTGGCTTCAATTCCATGCGAAACAAATGATTTAGCTTCAAATCAATGCGAAGTAGAAGGCGTAGCTTCAAATCCATGTGAAACAAATGGTTTAGCTACAAATACTTGTGATATAGATTATTTAGCTACAACTGCATGCGAAACGAACGAGTTAGCTTCAAATCCATGGGAAACACACGATTTATCTTCAAATCAATGCGATGTAGAAGGTTTGCTTCAAATCAATAAGAGGTAGATGGTTTAGCTTCAAATCAATACAATATAGAAGGTTTAGCTTCAAATAAATGTGATGTAGAAGGTTTAGCTTCAAATCCATACGAAACGCATGATTTAGCTTCAAATCAATTCGAAGGACAAGGCTTAGATTCAAATCCATGCGAAACAAATGATTTAGCTTCAAATGAATCCGAAGTAGAAGGCTTGGCTTCAAATCCATGCAAAACAAATGGTTTAACTACAAATACTTGTGATATACATTATTTAGATACAACTGCATGCGAAACAAACGAGTTAACTTTAAATCCATGCGATACACATGATTTAGCTTCAAATCAATGCGATGTAGAAGGTTTAGCTTCAAATCCATGCCATACACAAGATTTAGCTTCAAGTCAATGCGATGTAGAAGGTTTAGCTTCAAATCAATAAGAGGTAGAAGGTTCTGCTTCAAATCAATAGAATATAGAAGGTTTAGCTTCAAATCAATGCGATGTAGAAGGTTTAGCTTCAAATCCATACGAAACACATGATTTAGCTTCAAATCAATTCGAAGGACAAGGCTTAGATTCAAATCCATGCGAAACAAATGATTTAGCTTCAAATGAATGCGAAGTAGAAGGCTTAGATTCAAATCCATGCAAAACAAATGGTTTAGCTACAAATACTTGTGATATACATTATTTAGCTACAACTGCATGCGAAATAAACGAGATAGCTTCAAATCCATGCTATGTACATGATTTAGCTTCAAATCAATGCGATGTAGTATGTTCAGCTTCAAATCCATGCGACACATATGATTTAGCTTCAAATACTTGCGATATAAGTGATATAGCTTCAAAAGCTGTAGGAACAAACGAGGTAGCTTCAATTCCATGCGAGACACATGATTTAGCTTCAAATCAATGCGATGTAGAAGGTTTAGCTTCATATCCAAGTGTAACACATGATTTAGCTTCAAATATTTGCGATATAAGTGATATAGCTTCGAATACAGGCGAAACGAACGAGTTAGCTTCAAATCCATGCGAAACACATGAATCAGCTGCAAATCAATGCAATGTAGAAGGTTTAGCTTCAAATCCATGCGAAACACATGATTTAGCTGCAAATCAATGCGATGTAGAAGGTTTAGCTTCAAATCCATACGAAACACATGATTTAGCTTCAAATCAATTCGAAGGGCAAGGCTTACATTCAAATCCATGCGAAACAAATGATTTAGCTTCAGATGAATGCGAAGTAGAAGGCTCAGCTTCAAATCCATGCGGCACATATGATTTAGCTTTAAATACTTGCGATATAAGTGATATAGTTTCAAATGGAGGAGAAACGAACGAGTTAGCTTCAAATCCATGCGAAACACATGATTTAGCTGCAAATCAATGTGATGTAGAAGGTTTAGCTTCAAATCCATGCGATACACAAGATTTAGCTTCAAATCAATGGGATGTAGAAGGTTCATCTTCAAACCCATGCGACACATATGATTTAGCTTCAAATACTTGCGATATAAGTGATATAGCTTCAAAAGCTGGAGGAACAAACGAGGAGGCTTCAATTCCATGCGAAACAAATGATTTAGCTTCAAATCAATGCGAAGTAGAAGGCGTAGCTTCAAATCCATGCGAAACAAATGGTTTAGCTACAAATACTTGTGATATAGATTATTTAGCTACAACTGCATGCGAAACTAACGAGTTAGCTTCAAATCCATGCGATACACATGATTTAGCTTCAAATCAATGCGATGTGGAAGGTTTAGCTTCAAATCCATGCGATACACAAGATTTAGCTTCAAATCAATGCGATGTAGAAGGTTCAGCTTCAAACCCATGCGACACATATGATTTAGCTTCAAATACTTGCGATATAAGTGATATAGCTTCAAACGCTGGAGGAACAAACGAAGAGGCTTCAATTGCATGCGAAACAAATGATTTAGCTTCAAATCAATGCGAAGTAGAAGGCGTAGCTTCAAATCCATGCAAAACAAATAGTTTAACTACAAATACTTGTGATATACATCATTTAGCTACAACTGCATGCGAAAAAAACGAGTTAGCTTCAAATCCATGCGAAACAAATGATTCAGCTGCAAATCAATGCGATGTAGAAGGTTTAGCTTCAAATCCATGCGATACACATGATTTAGTTTCAAATCAATGCGATGTGGAAGGTTTAGCTTCAAATCCATGCGATACACAAGATTTAGCTTCAAATCAATGCAATGTAGTAGGTTCAGCTTACAATCCATGCGACACATATGATTTAGCTTCAAATCAATGCGATGTAGAAGGTTTAGCTTCAAATCCATACGAAACACATGATTTAGCTTCAAATCAATGCGATGTAGTAGGTTCAGCTTCAAATCCATGCGATATAAGTGATATAGCTTCAAAAGCAGGAGGAACAAACGGGGTAGCTTCAATTCTATGCGAAACAAATGATTTAGCTTCAAATCAATGCCAAGTAGAAGGCGTAGCTTCAAATCCATGCGAAACAAATGGTTTAGCTACAAATACTTGTGATATACATTATTTAGCTACAACTGTATGCGAAACTAACGAGTAAGCTTCAAATCTATGCGAAACACGCGATTTATCTTCAAATCAATGCGATGTAGAAGGTTTAGCTTCAAATTAATAAGAGGTAGTAGGTTTAGCTTCAAATCAATAGAATATAGAAGGTTTAGCTTCAAATCCATGCGAAACACATGAATCAGCTGCAAATCAATGCAATGTAGAAGGTTTAGCTTCAAATCCATGCGAAACACATGATTTAGCTGCAAATCAATGCGATGTAGAAGGTTTAGCTTCAAATCCATACGAAACACATGATTTAGCTTCAAATCAATTCGAAGGGCAAGGCTTACATTCAAATCCATGCGAAACAAATGATTTAGCTTCAGATGAATGCGAAGTAGAAGGCTCAGCTTCAAATCCATGCGACACATATGATTTAGCTTCAAATACTTGCGATATAAGTGATATAGCTTTAAAAGCTGTAGGAACAAACGAGGTAGCTTCAATTCCATGCGAGACACGTGATTTAGCTTCAAATCAATGCGATGTAGAAGGTTTAGCTTCAAATCCATACGAAACACATGATTTAGCTTCAAATACTTGCGATATAAGTGATATAGCTTCGAATACAGGCGAAACGAACGAGTTAGCTTCAAATCCATGCGAAACACATGATTTATCTGCAAATCAATGCGATGAAGAAGGTTTAGCTTCAAATCCATGCGAAACAAATGATATAGCTTCAAACACTTGTGGTGTAAGTGATATAGCTTCAAATGAAGGCTAATCAAACGAGTTAGCTTCAAAATCCCCGCGGTACACATGATTTAGCTTCAAATACTAGCGATATAAGTCATGTAGATTCAACTGCAGGCGAACCGAACGAATTAGTTTCAAATCCATGCGAAACAAATTATTTAGCTGCAAATCAATGCGATGTAGAAGGTTTAGATTCAAGACAATAAGAGGTAGAAGGTTTAGCTTCAAATCAATAGTATGTAGAAGGTTTAGCTTCAAATCAATGCGATGTAGAAGGTTTAGCTTCAAATCCATACGAAACACATGATTTAGCTTCAAATCAATGCGATGTAGAAGGTTTAGCTTCAAATCCATGCAAAACACGTGATTTTTCTTCCAATTAATGCGATGTAGAAGGTTTAGCTTCTAATCCATGCGAAACACATGATTTAGCTGCAAATCAATGCGATGAAGAAGGTTTAGCTTCAAATCCATGCGAAACAAATGATATAGCTTCAAACACTTGGGGTGTAAGTGATATAGCTTCAAATGAAGACTAATCAAACGAGTTAGCTTCAAAATCCACGCGATAAACATGATTTAGCTTCAAATACTAGCGATATAAGTGATGTAGATTCAACTGCAGGCGAAACGAACGAGTTAGCTTCAAATCCATGCGAAACACATGATTTAGCTGCAAATCAATGCGATGTAGAAGGTTTAGCTTCAAATCCACCCGAAACAAATGATTTAGCTTCAAACACTTGGGGTATCTGTGATATAGCTACAAATGCAGACTAATCAAACGAGTTAGCTTCAAAATCCATGCGAATCAAATGGTTTAGCTTCAAATACTTGTGATATACGTTATTTAGATTTAACTGCATGCGCAACGAACGAGTTAGCTTCAAATCCATGCGAAACATATGATTTAGCTGCAAATCAATGCGATGTAGAAGGTTTAGCTTCAAACCCATGCGATACACAAGATTTAGATTCAAATCAATGCGATGTAGAAGGTTCAGCTTCAAATCCATGCGACACATATGATTTAGCTTCAAATACTTGCGATATAAATGATATAGCTTCAAAAGCTGGAGGAACAAACGAGGAATTTTCAATTCCATGCGAAGAAATGATTTATCTTCAAATCAATGCGAAGTAGAAAGCTTAGCTTCAGATCCATGCGATACACAAGATTTAGCTTCAAATCAATGCGATGTAGTAGGTTCAGCTTCAAATCCATGCGGTATAAGTGATATAGCTCCAAAAGCAGGAGGAACAAACGAGGTAGCTTCAATTCCATGCGAAACAAATGATTTAGCTTCAAATCAATGCGAAGTGGAAGGCGTAGCTTCAACTCCATGCGAAGCAAATGGTTTAGCTACAAATACTTGTGATATACATTATTTAGCTACAACTGCATGCGAAACTAACGAGTTAGCTTCAAATCCAAGCGAAACACACGATGTATCTTCAAATCAATGCGGTGTAGAAGGTTTAGCTTCAAAACAATAAGAGGTAGAAGGTTTAGCTTCAAATCAATAGAATGTAGAAGGTTTAGCTTCAAATCAATGCGATGTAGAAAGTTTAGCTGCAAATCCATACGAAACACATGATTTACCTTCAAATCAATTCGAAGGACAAGGCTTAGATTCAAATCCATGCGAAACAAATGATTTAGCTTCAAATCAATACGATGTAGAAGGTTTAGCTTCAAATCCATGCGATACACAAGTTTTAGCTTCAAATCAATGCGATGTAGTAGGTTCAGCTTCAAATCCATGCTATATACATGCTTTAGCTTCAAATCAATGTGATGTAGAAGGTTTAGCTTCAAATCCATGCGATACACAAGATTTAGCTTCAAATCAATGCAATGTAGTAGGTTCAGCTTCAAATCCATGCGACACATATGATGTAGCTTCAAATACTTGCGATATAAGTGATATAGCTTCAAAAGCTGTAGGAACAAACGAGGTAGCTTCAATTCCATGCGAGACACATGATTTAGCTTCAAATCAATGCGATGTAGAAGGTTTAGCTTCAAATCCATACGAAACACATGATTTAGCTTCAAATCAATTCGAAGGGCAAGGCTTAGATTCAAATCCATGCGAAACAAATGATTTAGCTTCAGATGAATGCGAAGTAGAAGGCTCAGCTTCAAATCCATGCGGCACATATGATTTAGCTTTAAATACTTGCGATATAAGTGATATAGTTTCAAATGGAGGCGAAACGAACGAGTTAGCTTCAAATCCATGCGAAACACATGATTTAGCTGCAAATCAATGTGATGTAGAAGGTTTAGCTACAAATCCATGCGATACACAAGATTTAGCTTCAAATCAATGCGATGTAGAAGGTTCAGCTTCAAACCCATGCGACACATATGATTTAGCTTCAAATACTTGCGATATAAGTGATATAGCTTCAAAAGCTGGAGGAACAAACGAGGTGGCTTCAATTCCATGCGAAACAAATGATTTAGCTTCAAATCAATGCGAAGTAGTAGACGTAGCTTCAAATCCATGCGAAACAAATGGTTTAGCTACAAATACTTGTGATATAGATTATTTAGCTACAACTGCATGCGAAACTAACGAGTTAGCTTCAAATCCATGCGAAACACACGATTTATCTTCAAATCAATGCGATGTAGAAGGTTTGCTTCAAATCAATAAGAGGTAGATGGTTTAGCTTCAAATCAATAGAATATAGAAGGTTTAGATTCAAATAAATGCGATGTAGAAGTTTTAGCTTCAAATCCATACGACACACATGAATTAGATTCAAATCAATTCGAAGGACAAGGCATAGATTCAAATCCATGCGAAACAAACGATTTAGCTTCAAATGAATGCGAAGTAGAAGGCTTGGCTTCAAATCCATGCAAAACAAATGGTTTAACTACAAATACTTGTGATATACGTTATTTAGATACAACTGCATGCGAAACAAACGAGTTAACTTCAAATCCATGCGATACACATGATTTAGCTTCAAATCAATGCGATGTAGAATGTTTAGCTTCAAATCCATGCCATACACAAGATTTAGCTTCAAATCAATGCAATGTAGTAGGTTCAGCTTCAAATCCATGCGACACATATGATGTAGCTTCAAATACTTGCGATATAAGTGATATAGCTTCAAAAGCTGTAGGAACAAACGAGGTAGCTTCAATTCCATGCGAGACACGTGATATAGCTTCAAATCAATGCGATGTAGAAGGTTTAGCTTCAAATCCATGCCATACACAAGATTTAGCTTCAAATCAATGCGATGTAGAAGGTTTAGCTTCAAATCCATTCGAAACACATGATTTACCTTCAAATCAATTCGAAGGACAAGGCTTAGATTCAAATCCATGCGAAACAAATGATTTAGCTTCAAATCAATACGATGTATAAGGTTTAGCTTCAAATCCATGCGATACACAAGATTTAGCTTCAAATCAATGCGATGTAGAAGGTTTAGCTTCAAATCCATGCGAAACAAATGATTTAGCATCAGATACTCCTGATATACCTGATATAGCTTCAAATGCAGGGGAAACAAACGAGTTAGCATCAAACCCATGCAAAACACATGATTTAGCTTCAAATCAATGCGATGTAGAAGGTTCAGCTTCAAATCCATGCGATACACAAGATTTAGCTTCAAATCAATGCGATGTAGTAGGTTCAGCTTCAAATCCATGCGACACATATGATTTAGCTTCAAATACTTGCGATATAAGTGATATAGCTTCAAAAGCTGTAGGAACAAACGAGGTAGTTTCAATTCCATGCGAGACACATGATTTAGCTTCAAATCAATGCGATGTAGAAGGTTTAGCTTCAAATTCAAGCGTAACACATGATTTAGCTTCAAATACTTGCGATATAAGTGATATAGCTTCGAATACAGGCGAAACGATCGAGTTAGCTTCAAATCCATACGAAACACAAGATTTAGCTTCAAATCAATGCGATGTAGAAGGTTCAGCTTCAAATCCATGCGACACATATGATTTAGCTTCAAATACTTGCGATATAAGTGATATAGCTTGAAAAGCTGGAGGAACAAACGAGGTTGCTTCAATTCCATGCGAAACACATGATTTAGCTTCAAATCAATGCGAAGTAGAAGGCGTAGCTTCAAATCCATGCAAAACAAATGGTTTAGCTACGAATACTTGTGATATACATTATTTAGCTACAACTGCATGCGAAACTAACGATTTAGCTTCAAATCCATGCGAAACACACGATTTATCTTCAAATCAATGCGATGTAGAAGGTTTAGCTTCAAATCAATAAGAGGTAGATGGTTTAGCTTCAAATCAATAGAATATAGAAGGTTTAGCTTCAAATAAATGCGAAGTAGAAGGTTTAGCTTCAAATCCATAAGACACACATGATTTAGATTCAAATCAATTCGAAGGACAAGGCTTAGATTCAAATCCATGCGAAACAAATGATTTAGCTTCAAATGAATGCGAAGTAGAAGGCTTGGCTTCAAATCCATGCAAAACAAATGGTTTAACTACAAATACTTGTGATAAACATTATTTAGCTACAACTGCATGCGAAACAAACGAGTTAGCTTCAAATCCATGCTATATACATGCTTTAGCTTCAAATCAATGCGATGTAGAAAGTTAAGCTTCAAATCCATGCGATACACAAGATTTAGCTTCAAATCAATGCGATGTAGTAGGTTCAGCTTCAAATCCATGCGACACATATGATTTAGCTTCAAATACTAGCGATATAAGTGGTATAGCTTCAAAAGCTGTAGGAACAAACGAGGTAGTTTCAATTCCATGCGAGACACATGATTTAGCTTCAAATCAATGCGATGTAGAAGGTTTAGCTTCAAATTCAAGCGTAACACATGATTTAGCTTCAAATACTTGCGATATAAGTGATATAGCTTCGAATACAGGCGAAACGATCGAGTTAGCTTCAAATCCATGCGAAACACATGATTTAGCTGCAAATCAATGCGATGTAGAAGGTTTAGCTTCAAATCCATGGGAAGCAAATGATTAAGCTTCAGATGCTTGCGATATAAGTGATATAGCATCAAATGCATCCGAAACAAACAAGTTAGCTTCATATCCATGCGAAACAAATGATTTACCTTCAAATGCTTGCGGTATAAGTGATATAGCTTCAACTGCAGGCGAAGCAAACGAGTTAGATTCAAATACATGCGAAACACATGATTTAGCTTCAAATCAATGCGAAGTAGAAGGCTTATCTTCAAATCCATGCGATAGATATTGTTTAGCTTCAAATACTTGGGATATGCATGATTTAGCTTCAACTGCACCCGATACAAACGAGTTAGCTTCAAATACATGCGAAACACATGATTTAGATTCAAAACAATGCGTATTAGAAGGCTTAGCTTCAAATCCATGCGAACCGAATGATTTAGCTTTAAATACTTGCAGTATAAATGAAAGAGCTTCAAATGCAAGCGAAACAAACGATTTAGCTTCAAATCAATGCGAAATAGAAGGCTTAGATTCAAATCCAAGCGAAACACATGATTTAGCTTCAAATACTTGTGATATACATGATTCAGCTTCAAATTCATGCGGAACTAATGATTTAGCTTCAAATACTTAAGATATAAATGATTTAGCTACAACTGGAAGCGAAACAAACGAGTTTGCTTCGAATCCATGCGAAACATAAGATTTAGCTTCAAATCAAGGCGGTGTAGAAGATTTAGCTTTAAATGCATGCGAAACACATGATTTAGCTTCAAATCAATGCGGAATAGAGGGTTTCGCTCCAAATGCATGCGAATCACCATGATTTAGCTTCAAATCAATGCGAAGTAGAAGGTTTAGCTTCAAATCCATAAGAAACAAATGATATACCATCAAATACTTGCGACATAAATGATTTAGCTTCAACTGGATGCGAAACAAGCGAGTCAGCTTCAAATCCATGCGAATCAAATGGTTTAGCTTCAAATACTTCTGATATACATGATTTAGCTACAACTGCATGCCAAACAAACGATTTAGCTTTAAATCCATGCGAATCAAATGGTTTAGCTTCAAATACTTGTGATATACATGATATAGATTCAACTGCATCCGATACAAACGAGTTAGCTTCAAAGCCATGCAAAACGAATGATTTAGCTTCAAATACTTGTGGTATAAATGAAACAGCTTCAAAAAAGGGCGAAACAATCGAGTTAGCTTCAAATCAATGCCAAGTAGAAGGATTATCTTCAAATCCATGCGAAAGAAATGGTTTAGCTCCATATACTTGTGATATACATGATTTAGCTTCAACCGGATGCGAAACAAACGAGTTAGCTTCAAATCCAAGAGAAAAACATGATTTAGCTTCAAATCAATGCGAAATAGAAGGCTTAGCATCAAATTCATGCAACACAAATTATTTAGCTTCTTATACTTGCGATAAAAGTGATATAGCTTCAAATGCAGGCGAAACAAACGAGTGATCTTCAAATCCAAGCCTAACACATGATTTAACTTCAAATCAATACGAAGTAGAAGATTTAGGTTCAAATACATGCGAAACAAATGGTTCAGCTACAACTACTTGTGATATACATGATTTACCTTCAACTGCATGCGAAACAAACGATTTAGCTTCACACCCAAGGGAAACACATGATTTAACTTCAATCAGTGCGAAGTAGAAGGCTTAGCATCAAATCCATGCAACACAAATTATTTAGCTTCTTATACTTGCGATATAAGTGATATAGCTTCAAATGCAGGCGAAACAAACGAGTGATCTTCAAATCCAAGCGTAACACATGATTTAACTTCAAATCAATGCGAAGTAGAAGGCTTAGCTTCAAATCCATGCGAAACAAATGGTTTAGCATCAAATACTGGTGATATACATGATTTTGCTTCAGCTGCATGCGACACAAACGACTTAGCTTCACACCCAAGGGAAACACATGATTTAACTTCAAATCAATGCGAAGTAGAAGGCTTAGCTCCAAATCAATGGGAAACTAATGGTTTAGCTTCAAATACTTGTGATATACATAATTTATATTCAACTGCATGCGAAACAAACGAGTTAGCTTCATATCCAAGTGAAACACATGATTTAGTTTCAAATCAATGCGAAGTAGAAGGCTTAGCTTCAAATCCATGCGAATCAAATGATTCTGCTTCAAGTACTTGTGATATAGTTGATTTAGCTTCAACTGCATGCGAAAGAAACGAGTTAGCTTCAAATCAATGCGAAGTGTGAGGTTTATCTTCAAATCCATGGGAAACAAATGGTTTAGCTTCAAATACTTGTAATATACATAATTTTACTTCAGATGCATGCGAAACAAACGATTTAGCTTCACACCCAAGGGAAACACATGATTTAACTTCAAATCAATGCGAAGTAGAAGGCTTAGCATCAAATCCATGCAACACAAATTATTTAGCTTCTTATACTTGCGATATAAGTGATATAGCTTCAAATGCAGGCGAAACAAACGAGTGATCCTCAAATCCAAGCGTAACACATGATTTAAATTCAAATCAATGGGAAGTAGAAGATGTTCCTCCAAATCCATGCGAAACAAATGGTTCAGCTTCAAATACTTGTGATATACATGATTTACCTTCAACTGCATGCGAAACAAACGAGTTAGCTTCAAACCCAAGCGAAACACATGATTTAGCTTCAAATCAATGCGAAATAGAAGGCTTAGCATCAAATCCATGCGACACAAATTATTTAGCTTCATATACTTGCGATATAAGTGATGTAGCTTCAAATGCCGCCGAAACAAACGAGTGATCTTCAAATCCAAGCGCAACACATGATTTAACTTCAAATCAATGGGAAGTAGAAGATGTACCTCCAAATCCATGCGAATCAAATGGTTCAGCTTCAAATACTTGCGATATACATGATTTACCTTCAACTGCATGCGAAACAAACGAGTTAGCTTCAAATCCAAGCGAAACACATGATTTAGCTTCAAATCAATGCGAAATAGAAGGCTTAGCATCAAATCCATGCGACGCAAACTATTTAGCTTCATATACATGTGATACATGTGATATAGCTTCAAATGCAGGCGAAACACACGAGTGAGCTTTAAATCCAAGCGTAACACATGATTTAACTTCGAATCAATGGGAAGTAGAAGGCTTAGCATCAAATTCATGCAACACAAATCATTTAGCTTCTTATAGTTGCGATATAAGTGATATAGCTTCAAATGCAGGCGAAACAAACGAGTGAGCTTTAAATCCAAGCGAAACACATGATATAACTTCAAATCAATGCGAAGTAGAAGATTTAGGTTCAAAGACATGCGAAACAAATGGTTCAGCTTCAAATACTTGTGATATACATGATTTACCTTCAACTGCATGCGAAACAAACGAGTTAGCTTCAAATCCAAGCGTAACACATGATTTAACTTCAAATCAATGGGAAGTAGAAGATGTACCTTCAAATCCATGCGAAACACAAGGTTTAGCTTCAAATACTTGTGGTATACATGATTTAGCTTCAACTGCATGCGAAACAAACGAGTTAGCTCCAAATCCAAGCGAAACACATGATTTAGCTAGAAATCAATGTGAAATAGAAGCCTTAGCATCAAATCCATGCGACACAAATTATTTAGCTTCATATACGTGTGATACAAGTGATATAGCTTCAAATGCAGGCGAAACACACGAGTGAGCTTTAAATCCAAGCGTAACACATGACTTAACTTCAAATCAATGCGAAGTAGAAGGCTTAGCATCAAATTCATGCAACACAAATTATTTAGCTTCTTATACTTGCGATATAAGTGATATAGCTTCAAATGCAGGCGAAACAAACGAGTGATCTTCAAATCCAAGCGTAACACATGATTCAACTGCAAATCAATGTGATGTAGAAGGTTTAGCTTCAAATCCATGCGATACACAAGATTTAGCTTCAAATCAATGCGATGTAGAAGGTTCAGCTTCAATTCCATGCGAAACTAATGATTTAGCTTCAAATCAATGCGAAGTAGAAGGCGTAGCTTCAAATCCATGCCGCACATATGATTTAGCTTTAAATACTTGCGATATAAGTGATATAGTTTCAAATGGTGGCGAAACGAACGAGTTAGCTTCAAATCCATGCGATACACATGATTTAGCTTCAAATCAATTCGAAGGGCAAGGCTTAGATTCAAATCCATGCGAAACAAATGATTTAGCTTCAGATGAATGCGAAGTAGAAGGCTCAGCTTCAAATCCATGCCGCACATATGATTTAGCTTTAAATACTTGCGATATAAGTGATATAGTTTCAAATGGTGGCGAAACGAACGAGTTAGCTTCAAATCCATGCGAAACACATGATTTAGCTGCAAATCAATGTGATGTAGAAGGTTTAGCTTCAAATCCATGCGATACACAAGATTTAGCTTCAAATCAATGCGATGTAGAAGGTTCAGCTTCAAACCCATGCGACACATATGATTTAGCTTCAAATACTTGCGATATAAGTGATATAGCTTCAAAAGCTGGAGGAACAAACGAGGAGGCTTCAATTCCATGCGAAACAGATGATTTAGCTTCAAATCAATTCGAAGGGCAAGGCTTAGATTCAAATCCATGCGAAACAAATGATTTAGCTTCAGATGAATGCGAAGTAGAAGGCTCAGCTTCAAATCCATGCCGCACATATGATTTAGCTTTAAATACTTGCGATATAAGTGATATAGTTTCAAATGGTGGCGAAACGAACGAGTTAGCTTCAAATCCATGCGAAACACATGATTTAGCTGCAAATCAATGTGATGTAGAAGGTTTAGCTTCAAATCCATGCGATACACAAGATTTAGCTGCAAATCAATGCGATGTAGAAGGTTCAGCTTCAAACCCATGCGACACATATGATTTAGCTTCAAATACTTGCGATATAAGTGATATAGCTTCAAAAGCTGGAGGAACAAACGTGGAGGCTTCAATTCCATGCGAAACAGATGATTTAGCTTCAAATCAATGCGAAGTAGAAGGCGTAGCTTCAAATCCATGCGGAACAAATGGTTTAGCTACAAATACTTGTGATATAGATTATTTAGCTACAACTGCATGCGAAACTAACGAGTTAGCTTCAAATCCATGCGATACACATGATTTAGCTTCAAATCAATGCGATGTGGAAGGTTTAGCTTCAAATCCATGCGATACACAAGATTTAGCTTCAAATCAATGCGATGTAGTAGGTTCAGCTTCAAATCCATGCGACACATATGATTTAGCTTCAAATACTTGCGATATAAGTGATATAGCTTCAAAAGCTGTAGGAACAAACGAGGTAGCTTCAATTCCATGCGAGACACATGATTTAGCTTCAAATCAATGCGATGTAGAAGGTTTAGCTTCAAATCCAAACGAAACACATGTTTTAGCTTCAAATCAATTCGAAGGACAAGGCTTAGATACAAATCCATGCGAAACAAATGCTTTAGCTTCAAATCAATGCGAAGTAGAAGGCGTAGCTTCAAATCCATGCAAAACAAATGGTTTAGCTACAAATACTTGTGATATACATTATTTAGCTAGAACTGCTTGCGAAACTAACGAGTTAGCTTCAAATCTATGCGAAACACACGATTTATCTTCAAATCAATGCGATGTAGAAGGTTTAGCTTCAAATCAATAAGAGGTAGAAGGTTTAGCTTCAAATCAATAGAATATAGAAGGTTTAACTTCAAATCAATGCGATGTAGAAGGTTTAGCTTCAAATCCATACGAAACACATGATTTAGCTTCAAATCAATTCGAAGGGCAAGGCTTAGATTCAAATCCATGCGAAACAAATGATTTAGCTTCAGATGAATGCGAAGTAGAAGGCACAGCTTCAAATCCATGCGGCACATATGATTTAGCTTTAAATACTTGCGATATAAGTGACATAGTTTCAAATGGAGGCGAAACGAACGAGTTAGCTTCAAATCCATGCGAAACACATGATTTATCTTCAAATCAAAGCGATGTAGAAGGTTTAGCTTCAAATCCATGCGATACACAAGATTTAGCTTCAAATGAATGCGATGTAGTAGGTTCAGCTTCAAATCCATGCGACACATATGATTTAGCTTCAAATACTTGCGATATAAGTGATATAGCTTCAAAAGCTGTAGGAACAAACGAGGTAGCTTCAAATCCATGCGAAACACATGATTCAGCTGCAAATCAATGCGATGTAGAAGGTTTAGCTACAAATCCATGCGAGACACATTATTTAGCTGCAAATCAGTGCGAAGTAGAAGGCTCGGGTTCAAATCAATGCGATTCAAATGGTTCATATTCAAATACTTGTGAAAGACATGATTTAGCTTCAACTGCATGCGAAACACATGATTTAGCTTCAAATCAATGCAATGTAGAAGGTTTTGCTTCAAATCCATGCGATACACAAGATTTAGCTTCAAATGAATGCGATATAAGTGATGTAGGTTCAACTGCAGGCGAAACGAACGAGTTAGCTTCAAATCCATGCGAAACATATGATTTAGCTGCAAATCAATGTGATGTAGTAGGTTTAGCTTCAAATCCATGCGATACACAAGATTTAGATTCATTTCAATGCGATGTAGAAGGTTCAGCTTCAAATCCATGCGACACATATGATTTAGCTTCAAATACTTGCGATATAAGCGATATAGCTTCAAAAGCTGGAGGAACAAACGAGGAAGCTTCAATTCCATGCGAAACAATTGATTTAACTTCAAATCAATGCGAAGTAGAAGGCTTAGCTTCAGATCCATGCGATACACAAGATTTAGCTTCAAATCCATGCGATATAAGTGATATAGCTTCAAAAGCAGGAGGAACAAACGAGGTAGCTTCAATTCCATGCGAAACAAATGATTTAGCTTCAAATCAATGCGAAGTGGAAGGCGTAGCTTCAAATCCATGCGAAACACATGATTCAGCTTCAAGTCAATGCGATGTAGAAGGATTAGCTTCAAATCCATGCGAAACACATTATTTAGCTGCAAATCAGTGCGAGACACGTGATTTAGATTCAAATCAATTCGAAGGACAAGGCTTAGATTCAAATCCATGCGAAACAAATGATTTAGCTTCAAATGAATGCGAAGTAGAAGGCTTGGCTTCAAATCCATGCAAAACAAATGGTTTAACTACAAATACTTGTGATATACATTATTTAGATACAACTGCATGCGAAACAAACGAGTTAACTTCAAATCCATGCGATACACATGATTTAGCTTCAAATCAATGCGATGTAGAAGGTTTAGCTTCAAATCCATGCCATACACAAGATTTAGCTTCAGGTCAATGCGATGAAGTAGGTTCAGCTTCAAATCCATGCGACACATATGATTTAGCTTCAAATACTTGCGATATAAGTGATATAGCTTTGAAAGCTGTAGGAACAAACGAGGTAGCTTCAATTCCACGCGATACACATGATTCAGCTTCAAACACTTGCGATATAAGTGATGTAGATTCAACTGCATGCAAAACGAACGAGTTAGCTTCAAATCCATGCGAAACACATGATTCAGCTGCAAATCAATGCGATGTAGAAAGTTTAGCAACAAATCCATGCGGCACATATGATTTAGCTTTAAATACTTGCGATATAAGTGACATAGTTTCAAATGGAGGCGAAACGAACGAGTTAGCTTCAAATCCATGCGAAACACATGATTTATCTTCAAATCAAAGCGATGTAGAAGGTTTAGCTTCAAATCCATGCGATACACAAGATTTAGCTTCAAATGAATGCGATGTAGTAGGTTCAGCTTCAAATCCATGCGACACATATGATTTAGCTTCAAATACTTGCGATATAAGTGATATAGCTTCAAAAGCTGTAGGAACAAACGAGGTAGCTTCAAATCCATGCGAAACACATGATTCAGCTGCAAATCAATGCGATGTAGAAGGTTTAGCTACAAATCCATGCGAGACACATTATTTAGCTGCAAATCAGTGCGAAGTAGAAGGCTCGGGTTCAAATCAATGCGATTCAAATGGTTCATATTCAAATACTTGTGAAAGACATGATTTAGCTTCAACTGCATGCGAAACACATGATTTAGCTTCAAATCAATGCGATGTAGAAGGTTTTGCTTCAAATCCATGCGATACACAAGATTTAGCTTCAAATGAATGCGATATAAGTGATGTAGGTTCAACTGCAGGCGAAACGAACGAGTTAGCTTCAAATCCATGCGAAACATATGATTTAGCTGCAAATCAATGTGATGTAGTAGGTTTAGCTTCAAATCCATGCGATACACAAGATTTAGATTCATTTCAATGCGATGTAGAAGGTTCAGCTTCAAATCCATGCGACACATATGATTTAGCTTCAAATACTTGCGATATAAGCGATATAGCTTCAAAAGCTGGAGGAACAAACGAGGAAGCTTCAATTCCATGCGAAACAATTGATTTAACTTCAAATCAATGCGAAGTAGAAGGCTTAGCTTCAGATCCATGCGATACACAAGATTTAGCTTCAAATCCATGCGATATAAGTGATATAGCTTCAAAAGCAGGAGGAACAAACGAGGTAGCTTCAATTCCATGCGAAACAAATGATTTAGCTTCAAATCAATGCGAAGTGGAAGGCGTAGCTTCAAATCCATGCGAAACACATGATTCAGCTTCAAGTCAATGCGATGTAGAAGGATTAGCTTCAAATCCATGCGAAACACATTATTTAGCTGCAAATCAGTGCGAGACACGTGATTTAGATTCAAATCAATTCGAAGGACAAGGCTTAGATTCAAATCCATGCGAAACAAATGATTTAGCTTCAAATGAATGCGAAGTAGAAGGCTTGGCTTCAAATCCATGCAAAACAAATGGTTTAACTACAAATACTTGTGATATACATTATTTAGATACAACTGCATGCGAAACAAACGAGTTAACTTCAAATCCATGCGATACACATGATTTAGCTTCAAATCAATGCGATGTAGAAGGTTTAGCTTCAAATCCATGCCATACACAAGATTTAGCTTCAAGTCAATGCGATGAAGTAGGTTCAGCTTCAAATCCATGCGACACATATGATTTAGCTTCAAATACTTGCGATATAAGTGATATAGCTTTGAAAGCTGTAGGAACAAACGAGGTAGCTTCAATTCCACGCGATACACATGATTCAGCTTCAAACACTTGCGATATAAGTGATGTAGATTCAACTGCATGCAAAACGAACGAGTTAGCTTCAAATCCATGCGAAACACATGATTCAGCTGCAAATCAATGCGATGTAGAAAGTTTAGCAACAAATCCATGCGGCACATATGATTTAGCTTTAAATACTTGCGATATAAGTGACATAGTTTCAAATGGAGGCGAAACGAACGAGTTAGCTTCAAATCCATGCGAAACACATGATTTATCTTCAAATCAAAGCGATGTAGAAGGTTTAGCTTCAAATCCATGCGATACACAAGATTTAGCTTCAAATGAATGCGATGTAGTAGGTTCAGCTTCAAATCCATGCGACACACATGATTTAGCTTCAAATACTTGCGATATAAGTGATATAGCTCTAAAAGCTGTAGGAACAAACGAGGTAGCTTCAAATCCATGCGAAACACATGATTCAGCTGCAAATCAATGCGATGTAGAAGGTTTAGCTACAAATCCATGCGAGACACATTATTTAGCTGCAAATCAGTGCGAAGTAGAAGGCTCGGGTTCAAATCAATGCGATTCAAATGGTTCATATTCAAATACTTGTGAAAGACATGATTTAGCTTCAACTGCATGCGAAACACATGATTTAGCTTCAAATCAATGCGATGTAGAAGGTTTAGCTTCATATCCAAGTGTAACACATGATTTAGCTTCAAATATTTGCGATATAAGTGATATAGCTTCGAATACAGGCGAAACGAACGAGTTAGCTTCAAATCCATGCGAAACACATGAATCAGCTGCAAATCAATGCAATGTAGAAGGTTTAGCTTCAAATCCATGCGAAACACATGATTTAGCTGCAAATCAATGCGATGTAGAAGGTTTAGCTTCAAATCCATACGAAACACATGATTTAGCTTCAAATCAATTCGAAGGGCAAGGCTTAGATTCAAATCCATGCGAAACAAATGATTTAGCTTCAGATGAATGCGAAGTAGAAGGCTCAGCTTCAAATCCATGCGGCACATATGATTTAGCTTTAAATACTTGCGATATAAGTGATATAGTTTCAAATGGAGGCGAAACGATCGAGTTAGCTTCAAATCCATGCGAAACACATGATTTAGCTGCAAATCAATGTGATGTAGAAGGTTTAGCTTCAAATCCATGCGATACACAAGATTTAGCTTCAAATCAATGCGATGTAGAAGGTTCAGCTTCAAACCCATGCGACACATATGATTTAGCTTCAAATACTTGCGATATAAGTGATATAGCTTCAAAAGCTGGAGGAACAAACGAGGAGGCTTCAATTCCATGCGAAACAGATGATTTAGCTTCAAATCAATGCGAAGTAGAAGGCGTAGCTTCAAATCCATGCGAAACAAATGGTTTAGCTACAAATACTTGTGATATAGATTATTTAGCTACAACTGCATGCGAAACTAACGAGTTAGCTTCAAATCCATGCGATACACATGATTTAGCTTCAAATCAATGCGATGTGGAAGGTTTAGCTTCAAATCCATGCGATACACAAGATTTAGCTTCAAATCAATGCGATGTAGTAGGTTCAGCTTCAAATCCATGCGACACATATGATTTAGCTTCAAATACTTGCGATATAAGTGATATAGCTTCAAAAGCTGTAGGAACAAACGAGGTAGCTTCAATTCCATGCGAGACACATGATTTAGCTTCAAATCAATGCGATGTAGAAGGTTTAGCTTCAAATCCAAACGAAACACATGTTTTAGCTTCAAATCAATTCGAAGGACAAGGCTTAGATACAAATCCATGCGAAACAAATGCTTTAGCTTCAAATCAATGCGAAGTAGAAGGCGTAGCTTCAAATCCATGCGAAACAAATGGTTTAGCTACAAATACTTGTGATATACATTATTTAGCTACAACTGCTTGCGAAACTAACGAGTTAGCTTCAAATCTATGCGAAACACACGATTTATCTTCAAATCAATGCGATGTAGAAGGTTTAGCTTCAAATCAATAAGAGGTAGAAGGTTTAGCTTCAAATCAATAGAATATAGAAGGTTTAACTTCAAATCAATGCGATGTAGAAGGTTTAGCTTCAAATCCATACGAAACACATGATTTAGCTTCAAATCAATTCGAAGGGCAAGGCTTAGATTCAAATCCATGCGAAACAAATGATTTAGCTTCAGATGAATGCGAAGTAGAAGGCACAGCTTCAAATCCATGCGGCACATATGATTTAGCTTTAAATACTTGCGATATAAGTGACATAGTTTCAAATGGAGGCGAAACGAACGAGTTAGCTTCAAATCCATGCGAAACACATGATTTATCTTCAAATCAAAGCGATGTAGAAGGTTTAGCTTCAAATCCATGCGATACACAAGATTTAGCTTCAAATGAATGCGATGTAGTAGGTTCAGCTTCAAATCCATGCGACACATATGATTTAGCTTCAAATACTTGCGATATAAGTGATATAGCTTCAAAAGCTGTAGGAACAAACGAGGTAGCTTCAAATCCATGCGAAACACATGATTCAGCTGCAAATCAATGCGATGTAGAAGGTTTAGCTACAAATCCATGCGAGACACATTATTTAGCTGCAAATCAGTGCGAAGTAGAAGGCTCGGGTTCAAATCAATGCGATTCAAATGGTTCATATTCAAATACTTGTGAAAGACATGATTTAGCTTCAACTGCATGCGAAACACATGATTTAGCTTCAAATCAATGCGATGTAGAAGGTTTTGCTTCAAATCCATGCGATACACAAGATTTAGCTTCAAATGAATGCGATGTAGTAGGTTCAGCTTCAAATCCATGCGACACATATGATTTAGCTTCAAATACTTGCGATATAAGTGATATAGCTTCAAAAGCTGTAGGAACAAACGAGGTAGCTTCAAATCCATGCGAAACACATGATTCAGCTGCAAATCAATGCGATGTAGAAGGTTTAGCTACAAATCCATGCGAGACACATTATTTAGCTGCAAATCAGTGCGAAGTAGAAGGCTCGGGTTCAAATCAATGCGATTCAAATGGTTCATATTCAAATACTTGTGAAAGACATGATTTAGCTTCAACTGCATGCGAAACACATGATTTAGCCTTCAAATCAATGCGATGTAGAAGGTTTTGCTTCAAATCCACGCGAAACAAATGATTTAGCTTCAAACACTTGGGGTATAAGTGATATAGCTTCAAATGCAGACTAATCAAACGAGTTAGCTTAAAAATCAACGCGATACACATGATTTATCTTCAAACACTTGCGATATAAGTGATGTAGATTCAACTGCAGGCAAAACGAACGAGTTAGCTTCAATCCATGCGAAACACATGATATAGCTGCTAATCAATGTGATGTAGAAGGTTTAGCTTCAAATCCATGCGATACACAAGATTTAGCTTCAAATCAATGCGATGTAGAAGGTTCAGCTTCAAATCCATGCGACACATATGATTTAGCTTCAAATACTTGCGATATAAGTGATATAGCTTCAAAAGCTGGAGGAACAAACGAGGTAGCTTCAAATACATGCGAAACACTTGATTCAGCTGCAAATCGATGCGATGTAGAAGGTTTAGCTTCAAATCCATGCGATACACATGATTTAGCTTCAAATCAATGCGATGTGGAAGGTTTAGCTTCAAATCCATGCGATGCACAAGATTTAGCTTCAAATCAATGCGATGTAGTAGGTTCAGCTTCAAATCCATGCGACACATATGATTTAGCTTCAAATCAATGCGATGTAGAAGGTTTAGCTTCAAATCCACGCGAAACAAATGACTTAGCTTCAAACACTTGGGGTATAAGTGATATAGCTTCAAATGCAGACTAATCAAACGAGTTAGCCTCAAAATCCACGCGATATACATGATTTAGCTTCAAATACTTGCGATATAAGTGATGTAGGTTCAACTGCAGGCGAAACGAACGAGTTAGCTTCAAATCCATGCGAAACATATGATTTAGCTGCAAATCAATGTGATGTAGTAGGTTTAGCTTCAAATCCATGCGATACACAAGATTTAGATTCATTTCAATGCGATGTAGAAGGTTCAGCTTCAAATCCATGCGACACACATGATCTAGCTTCAAATACTTGCGATATAAGCGATATAGCTTCAAAAGCTGGAGGAACAAACGAGGAAGCTTCAATTCCATGCGAAACAATTGATTTAACTTCAAATCAATGCGAAGTAGAAGGCTTAGCTTCAGATCCATGCGATACACAAGATTTAGCTTCAAATCCATGCGATATAAGTGATATAGCTTCAAAAGCAGGAGGAACAAACGAGGTAGCTTCAATTCCATGCGAAACAAATGATTTAGCTTCAAATCAATGCGAAGTGGAAGGCGTAGCTTCAAATCCATGCGAAACACATGATTCAGCTTCAAGTCAATGCGATGTAGAAGGATTAGCTTCAAATCCATGCGAAACACATTATTTAGCTGCAAATCAGTGCGAGACACGTGATTTAGACTCAAATCAATTCGAAGGACAAGGCTTAGATTCAAATCCATGCGAAACAAATGATTTAGCTTCAAATGAATGCGAAGTAGAAGGCTTGGCTTCAAATCCATGCAAAACAAATGGTTTAACTACAAATACTTGTGATATACATTATTTAGATACAACTGCATGCGAAACAAACGAGTTAACTTCAAATCCATGCGATACACATGATTTAGCTTCAAATCAATGCGATGTAGAAGGTTTAGCTTCAAATCCATGCCATACACAAGATTTAGCTTGAAGTCAATGCGATGAAGTAGGTTCAGCTTCAAATCCATGCGACACATATGATTTAGCTTCAAATACTTACGATATAAGTGATATAGCTTTGAAAGCTGTAGGAACAAACGAGGTAGCTTCAATTCCACGCGATACACATGATTCAGCTTCAAACACTTGCGATATAAGTGATGTAGATTCAACTGCATGCAAAACGAACGAGTTAGCTTCAAATCCATGCGAAACACATGATTCAGCTGCAAATCAATGCGATGTAGAAAGTTTAGCAACAAATCCATGCGATACACATGATTTAGCTTCGAATACTTGCGATATAAGTGATATAGCTTCAAATACAGGCGAAACGAACGAGTTAGCTTCAAATCCATGCGAAGGACATGATTCAGCTGCAAATCAATGCGATGTAGAAGTTTTAGCTTCAAATCCATGCGAATCAAATGGTTTAGCTTCAAATACTTGTGATATACGTTATTTAGATTTAACTGCGTGCGCAACGAACGAGTTAGCTTCAAATCCATGCGAAACACATTATTTAGCTTCAAATCAATGCGATGTAGAAGGTTTAGCTTCAAATCCATACGAAACACATGATTTAGCTTTAAATCAATTCGAAGGACAAGGCTTATATTCAAATCCATGCGAAACAAATAATTTAGCTTCAAATCAATGCGATGTAGAAGGTTTAGCTTCAAATCCATGCGATACACATTATTTTAGCTGCAAATAGGTGCGAAGTAGAAGGCTTGGGTTCAAATCAATGCGACTCAAATGGTTCATCTTCAAATACTTGTGAAAGACATGATTTAGCTTCAACTGCATGCGAAACACATGATTTAGCTGCAAATCAATGCGATGAAGGAGGTTTAGCTTCAAATCCATACGAACCAAATGATATAGCTTCAAACACTTGGGGCATAAATGATATAGCTTCAATTGAAGACTCATCAAACGACTTAGCTTCAAAATCCACGCGATACACATGATTTAGCTACAAATATTAGCGATATAATTGATGTAGATTCAACTGCAGGCGAAACGAACGAGTTAGCTTCAAATCCATGCGAAACACATGATTTATCTGCAAATCAATGCGATGTAGAAGGTTTAGTTTCAAAGCCATGCGATACACAAAATTTAGCTTCAAATCAATGCGATGTAGAAGGTTTAGCTTCAAATCCATGCGATACACAAGATTTAGCTTCAAATCAATGCGATGTAGTATGTTCAGCTTCAAATCCATGCGACACATTCGATTTAGCTGCAAATACTTGCCATATAAGTGATATAGCTTCAAAAGCTGTAGGAACAAACGAGGTAGCTTCAATTCCATGCGAGAAACATGATTTAGCTTCAAATCAATGCGATGTAGACGTTTTAGCTTCAAAACAATAAGAGGTAGAAGGTTTAGCTTCAAATCAATAGAATGTAGAAGGTTTAGCTTCAAATAAATGCGATGTAGAAGGTTTAGCTTCAAATCCATACGACACACATGATTTAGATTCAAATCAATTCGAAGGACAAGGCTCAGATTCAAATCCATGCGAAACAAATGATTTAGCTTCAAATGAATGCGAAGTAGAAGGCTTGGCTTCAAATCCATGCAAAACAATTGGTTTAACTACAAATACTTGTGATATACATTATTTAGCTACAACTGCATGCGAAACAAAAGAGTTAACTTCAAATCCATGCGATACACATGATTTAGCTTCAAATCAATGCGATGTAGAAGGTTTAGCTTCAAATCCATGCCATACACAAGATTTAGCTTCAAATCAATACGATGTAGTAGGTTCAGCTTCAAATCCATGCGACACATATGATTTAGCTTCAAATACTTGCGATATAAGTGATATAGCTTTAAAAGCTGTAGGAACAAACGAGGTAGCTTCAATTCCACGCGATACACATGATTTAGCTTCAAACACTTGCGATATAAGTGATGTAGATTCAACTGCAGGCAAAACGAACGAGTTAGCTTCAAATCCATGCGAAACACATGATTCAGCTTCAAGTCAATGCGATGTAGAAGGATTAGCTTCAAATCCATGCGAAACACATTATTTAGCTGCAAATCAGTGCGAAGTAGAAGGCTCGGGTTCAAATCAATGCAATTCAAATGGTTCATCTTCAAATACTTGTGAAAGACATGATTTAGCTTCAACTGCATGCGAAACACATGTTTTAGCTTCAAATCCATGCGAAACAAATGATTTAGCTTCAAATCAATGCGATGTAGTAGGTTTAGCTTCAAATCCATGCGATACACATGATTCAGCTTCAAATACTTGCGAAATAAGTGATATAGTTTCAAATACAGGCGAAACGAACGAGTTAGCTTCAAATCCATGCGATACACATGATTCAGCTTCAAGTCAATGCGATGTAGAAGGTTTAGCTTCAAATCCATGCAAAACACGTGATTTATCTTCCAATTAATGCGAAGTAGAAGGCTTATCTTCAAATCCATGCGAATTAAATGGTGTAGCTTCAAATACTTGTGATATACGTTATTTAGATTTAACTGCATGCGCAACGAACGAGTTAGCTTCTAATCCATGCAAAACAAATGATTTAGCTTCAAATCAATGCGATGTAGTAGGTTTAGCTTCAAATCCATGCGATACACATGATTTAGCTTCAAATACTTGCGAAATAAGTGATATAGTTTCAAATACAGGCGAAACGAACGAGTTAGCTACAAATCCATGCGATACACATGATTCAGCTTCAAGTCAATGCGATGTAGAAGGATTAGCTTCAAATCCATGACATACACAAGATTGAGCTTCAAATCAATTCGAAGGATAAGGCTTAGATTCAAATACATGCGAAACACACGATTTATCATCTAATCAATGCGATGTATAAGGTTTAGCTTCAAATCAATAAGAGGTAGATGGTTTAGCTTCAAATCAATAGAATATAGAAGGTTTAGCTTCAAATAAATGCGAAGTAGAAGGTTTAGCATCAAATCCATACGACACACATGATTTAGATTCAAATCAATTCGAAGGACAAGGCTTAGATTCAAATCCATGCGAAACAAGTGATTTAGCTTCAAATGAATGCGAAGTAGAAGGCTTGGCTTCAAATCCATGCGACACATATGATTTAGCTTCAAATCAATGCGATGTAGAAGCTTTAGCTTCAAATGCAAGCGTAACACATGAATTAGCTTCAAATACTTGCGATAAAAGTGATATAGCTACGAATACAGTCGAAACGATAGAGTTAGCTTCAAATTCATGCGAAACACATGACTCAGCTGCAAATCAATTCAATGTAGAAGGTTTAGCTTTAAATCCATGAGAAACTCATTATTTAGCTGCAAATCAGTGCGAATTAGAAGGCTCGGGTTCAAATCAATGCAATTCAAATGGTTCATCTTCAAATACTTGTGAAAGACATGATTTAGCTTCAACTGCATGCGAAACACATGATTTAGTTGCAAATCAATGCGATGTAGAAGGTTTAGCTTCAAATCCATGCGATACACATGATTTAGCTTCAAATACTTGCGGTATAAGTGATCTAGCTTCAAATACAGGCGAAACGAACGAGTTAGCTTCAAATCCATGCGAATCACATGATTCAGCTGCAAAGCAATGCGATGTAGATGGTTCAGCTTCAAATCCATGCGAAACAAATGATATAGCTTCAAACACTTCGGGTATAAATGATATAGTTTCAAATGAAGACTAATCAAACGAGTTAGCTTCAAAATCCACGCGATACACATGATTTAGCTTCAAATTTTAGCGATGTAGAAGGTTTAGCTTCAAATCCATGCAATACACAAGATTTAGCTTCAAATCAATGTGATGTAGTAGGTTCAGTTTCTAATCCATGCGACACATATGATTTAGCTTCAAATACTTGCGATATAAGTGATATAGCTTCAAAAGCTGTAGGAACAAGCGAGGTAGTTTCAATTCCATGCGAGACACATGATTTAGCTTCAAATCAATGCGATGTAGAAGGTTTAGCTTCAAATTCAAGCGTAACACATGAATTAGCTTCAAATACTTGCGATAAAAGTGATATAGATACGAATACAGGCGAAACGATAGAGTTAGCTTCAAATCCATGCGAAACACATGACTCAGCTGCAAATCAGTTCAATGTAGAAGGTTTAGCTTCAAATCCATGAGAAACTCATTATTTAGCTGCAAATCAGTGCGAAGTAGAAGGCCCGGGTTCAAATCAATGCAATTCAAATGGTTCATCTTCAAATACTTGTGAAAGACATGATTTAGCTTCAACTGCATGCGAAACACATGATTTAGCTTCAAATCAATGCGATGTAGAAGGTTTAGCTTCAAATCCATGCAAAACACGTGATTTATCTTCCAATTAATGCGAAGTAGAAGGCTTATCTTCAAATCCATGCGAATTAAATGGTGTAGCTTCAAATACTTGTGATATACGTTATTTAGATTTAACTACATGCGCAACGAACGAGTTAGCTTCTAATCCATGCGAAACACATGATTTAGCTGCAAATCAATGCGATGAAGAAGGTTTAGCTTAAAATCCATGCGAAACAAATGATTTAGCTTTAAATACTTGCGATATAAGTGACATAGTTTCAAATGGAGACTAATCAAACGAGTTAGCTTCAAAATCCACGCGATACACATGATTTAGCTCCAAACACTTGCGATATAAGTGATGTAGATTCAACTGCAGGCAAAACGAACGTGTTAGCTTCAAATCCATGCGAAACACATGATTTAGCTGCAAATCAATGTGATGTAGAAGGTTTAGCTTCAGATCCATGCGATACACAAGATTTAGCTTCAAATCAATGCGATGTAGAAGGATCAGCTTCAAATCCATGTGACACATATGATTTAGCTTCAAATAGTTGCGATATAAGTGATATAGCTTCAAAAGTTGGAGGAACAAACGAGGTGGCTTCAATTCCATGCGAAACAAATGATTTAGCTTCAAATCAATGCGAAGTAGAAGGCGTAGCTTCAAATTCATGTGAAACAAATGGTTTAGCTACAAATACTTGTGATATAGATTATTTAGCTACAACTGCATGCGAAACTAACGAGTTAGCTTCAAATCCATGGGAAACACACGATTTATCTTCAAATCAATGCGATGTAGAAGGTTTGCTTCAAATCAATAAGAGGTAGATGGTTTAGCTTCAAATCAATACAATATAGAAGGTTTAGCTTCAAATAAATGTGATGTAGAAGGTTTAGCTTCAAATCCACACGACACACGTGATTTAGATTCAAATCAATTCGAAGGACAAGGCTTAGATTCAAATCCATGCGAAACAAATGATTTAGCTTCAAATGAATGCGAAGTAGAAGGCTTGGCTTCAAATCCATGCAAAACAAATGGTTTAACTACAAATACTTGTGATATACATTATTTAGATACAACTGCATGCGAAACAAACGAGTTAACTTCAAATCCATGCGATACACATGATTTAGCTTCAAATCAATGCGATGTAGAAGGTTTAGCTTCAAATCCATGCCATACACAAGATTTAGCTTCAAGTCAATGCGATGAAGTAGGTTCAGCTTCAAATCCATGCGACACATATGATTTAGCTTCAAATACTTGCGATATAAGTGATATAGCTTTAAAAGCTGTAGGGACAAACGAGGTAGCTTCAATTCCACGCGATACACATGATTTAGCTTCAAACACTTGCGATATAAGTGATGTAGATTCAACTGCAAGCAAAACGAACGAGTTAGCTTCAAATCCATGCGAAACACATGATTCTGCTGCAAATCAATGCGATGTAGAAGGATTAGCTTCAAATCCATGCGAAACACATTATTTAGCTGCAAATCAGTGCGAAGTAGAAGGCTCGGGTTCAAATCAATGCGATTCAAATGGTTCATCTTGAAATACTTGTGAAAGACATGATTTAGCTTCAACTGCATGCGAAACACATGATTTAGCTGAAAATCAATGCGATGTAGAAGGTTTTGCTTCAAATCCATGCAAAACACGTGATTTATCTTCCAATTAATGCAAAGTAGAAGGCTTAGCTTCAAATCCATGCGAATCAAATGGTTTAGCTTCACATACTTGTGATATACGTTATTTAGATTTAACTGCATGCGCAACGAACGAGTTAGCTTCAAATCCATGCGAAACACATGATTTAGCTGCAAATCAATGCGATGAATAAGGATTAGCTTCAAATCCATGCGAAACAAATGATATAGCTTCAAACGCTTGGGGTGTAAGTGATATAGTTTCAAATGAAGACTAATCAAACGAGTTAGCTTCAAAATCCACGCGATACACATGATTTAGCTTCAAATATTAGCGATTTAGAAGGTTTAGCTTCAAATCCATACGATACACAAGATTTAGCTTCAAATCAATGCGATGTAGTAGGTTCAGCTTCAAATCCATGCGACACATATGATTTAGCTTCAAATACTTGCGATATAAGTGATATAGCTTCAAATGCAGACAAATCAAACGAGTTAGCTTCAAAATCCACGCGATACACATGATTTAGCTTCAAACACTTGCGATATAAGTGATGTAGATTCAACTGCAGGCAAAACGAACGAGTTAGCATCAAATCCATGCGAAACACATGATTTAACTTCAAATCAATGCGATGTAGAAGGTTCAGCTTCAAATCCATGTGACACATATGATTTAGCTTCAAATAGTTGCGATATAAGTGATATAGCTTCAAAAGTTGGAGGAACAAACGAGGTGGTTCAATTCCATGCGAAACAAATGATTTAGCTTCAAATCAATGCGAAGTAGAAGGCGTAGCTTCAAATCCATGCGAAACAAATTGTTTAGCTACAAATACTTGTGATATAGATTATTTAGCTACAACTGCATGCGAAACTAACGAGTTAGCTTCAAATCCATGCGAAACACACGATTTATCTTCAAATCAATGCGATGTAGAAGGTTTGCTTCAAATCAATAAGAGGTAGATGGTTTAGCTTCAAATCAATACAATATAGAAGGTTTAGCTTCAAATAAATGCGATGTAGAAGGTTTAGCTTCAAAACCATACGACACACATGATTTAGATTCAAATCAATTCGAAGGACAAGGCTTAGATTCAAATCCATGCGAAACAAATGATTTAGCTTCAATTGAATGCGAAGTAGAAGGCTTGGCTTCAAATCCATGCAAAACAAATGGTTTAAGTACAAATACTTGTGATATACATTATTTAGCTACAACTGCATGCGAAACGAACGAGTTAGCTTCAAATCCATGCGAATCACATGATATAGCTTCAAATCAATGCGATGTAGATGGTTTAGCTTCAAATCCATGCGATACACAATATTTAGCTTCAAATCAATGCGATGTAGTAGGTTCAGCTTCTAATCTCATGCGACACATATGATTTAGCTTAAAATACTTGCGATATAAGTGATATAGCTTCAAAAGCTGTAGGAACAAACGAGGAAGCTTCAATTCCATGCGAGACACATGATTTAGCTTCAAATCAATGCGATGTAGAAGGTTTAGCTTCAAATCCAAACGAAACACATGATTTAGCTTCAAATCAATTCGAAGGACAAGGCTTAGATTCAAATCCATGCGAAACAAATGATTTAGCTTCAAATGAATGCGAAGTAGAAGAATTAGCTTCAAATCCATGCAAAACAAATGGTTTAGCTACAAATACTTGTGATATACATTATTTAGCTACAACTGCATGCGAAACGAACGAGTTAGCTTCAAATCCATGCGAAACACATGATTTAGCTGCAAATCAATGCGAAACACATTATTTAGCTGCAAATCACTGCGAAGTAGAAGGCTCGGGTTCAAATCAATGCGATTCAAATGGTGCATCTTCAAATACGTGTGAAAGACATGATTTAGCTTCAACTGCATGCGACACACATGATTTAGCTTCAAATCAATGCGATGTAGATGGTTTAGCTTCAAATCCATGCAAAACACGTGATTTATCTTCCAATTAATGCGAAGTAGAAGGCTTAGCTTCAAATCCATGCGAATGAAATGGTTTTGCTTCACATACTTGTGATATACGTTATTTAGATTTAACTGCATGCGCAACGAACGAGTTAGCTTCAAATCCATACGAAACACATGATTTAGCTGCAAACCAATGCGATGAAGAAGGATTAGCTTCAAATCCATGCGAAACAAATGATATAGCTTCAAACGCTTGGGGTGTAAGTGATATAGCTTCAAATGAAGACTAATCAAACGAGTTAGCTTCAAAACCCACGCGATTCACATGATTTAGCTTCAAATCAATGCGATGTAGTAGGTTCAGCTTCAAATCCATGCGATATAAGTGATATAGCTTAAAAAGCAGGAGGAACAAACGAGGTAGCTTCAATTCCGTGCGAAACAAATGATTTAGCTTCAAATCAATGCGAAGTAGAAGGAGTAGCTTCAAATCCATGCGAAACAAATGGTTTAGCTACAAATACTTGTGATATACATTATTTAGCTACAACTGCATGCGAAACTAACGAGTTAGATTGAAATCTATGCGAAACACACGATTTATCTTCAAATCACTGCGGTGTAGAAGGTTTAGCTACAAATCAATAAGAGGTAGAAGGTTTAGCTTCAAATCAATAGAATATAGAAGGTTTAGCTTCAAATCAATGCGATGTAGAACGTTTAGCTTCAAATCCATACGAAACACATGATTTAGCTTCAAATGAATGCGAAGTAGAAGGCTTAGCTTCAAATCCATGCGGCACATATGATTTATCTTCCAATTAATGCAAAGTAGAAGGCTTAGCTTCAAATCCATGCGAATCAAATGGTTTAGCTTCACATACTTGTGATATACGTTATTTAGATTTAACTGCATGCGCAACGAACGAGTTAGCTTCAAATCCATGCGAAACACATGATTTAGCTGCAAATCAATGCGATGAATAAGGATTAGCTTCAAATCCATGCGAAACAAATGATATAGCTACAAATACTTGTGATATACATTACTTAGCTACAACTGCTTGCGAAACTAACGAGTTAGCTTCAAATCTATGCGAAACACACGATTTATCTTCAAATCAATGCGATGTAGAAGGTTTAGCTTCAAATCAATTAGAGGTAGAAGGTTTAGCTTCAAATCAATAGAATATAGAAGGTTTACCTTCACATCAATGCGATGTAGAAGGTTTAGCTTCAAATCCATACGAAACACATGATTTAGCTTCAAATCAATTCGAAGGGCAAGGCTTAGATTCAAATCCATGCGAAACAAATGATTTAGCTTCAGATGAATGCGAAGTAGAAGGCTCAGCTTCAAATCCATGCGGCACATATGATTTAGCTTTAAATACTTGCGATATAAGTGACATAGCTTCAAATGGAGGCGAAACGAACGAGTTAGCTTCAAATCCATGCGAAACACATGATTTAGCTGCAAATCAATGTGATGTAGAAGGTTTAGCTTCAAATCAATGCGATGTAGAAGGTTCAGCTTCAAACCCATGCGACACATATGATTTAGCTTCAAATCAATGCGAAGTAGAAGGCGTAGCTTCAAATCCATGCGAAACAAATGGTTTAGCTACAAATACTTGTGATATAGATTATTTAGCTACAACTGCATGCGAAACTAACGAGTTAGCTTCAAATCCATGCGATACACATGATTTAGCTTCAAATCAATGCGATGTGGAAGGTTTAGCTTCAAATCTATGCGATACACAAGATTTAGCTTCAAATGAATGCGATGTAGTAGGTTCAGCTTCAAATCCATGCGACACATATGATTTAGCTTCAAATACTTGCGATATAAGTGATCTAGCTTCAAAAGCTGTAGGAACAAACGAGGTAGCTTCAATTCCATGCGAGACACATGATTTAGCTTCAAATCAATGCGATGTAGAAGGTTTAGCTTCAAATACAAACGAAACACATGTTTTAGCTTCAAATCAATTCGAAGGACAAGGCTTAGATTCAAATCCATGCGAAACAAATGCTTTAGCTTCAAATCAATGCGAAGTAGAAGGCGTAGCTTCAAATCCATGCGAAACAAATGGTTTAGCTACAAATACTTGTGATATACATTATTTAGCTACAACTGCATGCGAAACAAACGAGTTAGCATCAAATCCATGCGAAACACATGATTAAGCTTCAAATCAATGCGATGTATATGGTTTGCTTCAAATCCATGCGATACACAAGATTTAGCTTCAAATCAATGCGATGTAGTAGGTTCAGCTTCAAATCCATGCGAAACACATGATTCAGCTGCATATCAATGCGATATAGAAGGTTTAGATTCAAATCCATGCCAAACACATGATTTAGATTCAAATCCATGGGATGTAGAAGGCATAGCTTCAAATCCATGCGAAACACATTATTTATCTGCAAATCAGTGCGAAGTAGAAGGCACAGGTTCAAATCCATGCGATTGAAATGGTTCATCTTCAAATGCTTGTGAAAGACATGATTTAGCTTCAAATACTTGTGAATGACATGATTTAGCTTCAACTGCATGCGAAACATACAATTTAGCTTCAAATCAATGCGATGTAGAAGGTTTAGTTTCAAATCCATGCAAAACACGTGATTTAACGTCCAATTAATGCGAAGTAGAAGGCTTAGCTTCAAATCCATGCGAATCAAATGGTTTAGCTTCACATACTTGTGATATACGTTATTTAGATTTAACTGCATGCGCAACGAACGAGTTAGCTTCAAATCCATGCGAAACACATGATTTAGCTGCAAATCAATGCGATGAATAAGGATTAGCTTCAAATCCATGCGAAACAAATGATATAGCTACAAATACTTGTGATATACATTACTTAGCTACAACTGCTTGCGAAACTAACGAGTTAGCTTCAAATCTATGCGAAACACACGATTTATCTTCAAATCAATGCGATGTAGAAGGTTTAGCTTCAAATCAATTAGAGGTAGAAGGTTTAGCTTCAAATCAATAGAATATAGAAGGTTTACCTTCACATCAATGCGATGTAGAAGGTTTAGCTTCAAATCCATACGAAACACATGATTTAGCTTCAAATCAATTCGAAGGGCAAGGCTTAGATTCAAATCCATGCGAAACAAATGATTTAGCTTCAGATGAATGCGAAGTAGAAGGCTCAGCTTCAAATCCATGCGGCACATATGATTTAGCTTTAAATACTTGCGATATAAGTGACATAGCTTCAAATGGAGGCGAAACGAACGAGTTAGCTTCAAATCCATGCGAAACACATGATTTAGCTGCAAATCAATGTGATGTAGAAGGTTTAGCTTCAAATCAATGCGATGTAGAAGGTTCAGCTTCAAACCCATGCGACACATATGATTTAGCTTCAAATCAATGCGAAGTAGAAGGCGTAGCTTCAAATCCATGCGAAACAAATGGTTTAGCTACAAATACTTGTGATATAGATTATTTAGCTACAACTGCATGCGAAACTAACGAGTTAGCTTCAAATCCATGCGATACACATGATTTAGCTTCAAATCAATGCGATGTGGAAGGTTTAGCTTCAAATCTATGCGATACACAAGATTTAGCTTCAAATGAATGCGATGTAGTAGGTTCAGCTTCAAATCCATGCGACACATATGATTTAGCTTCAAATACTTGCGATATAAGTGATATAGCTTCAAAAGCTGTAGGAACAAACGAGGTAGCTTCAATTCCATGCGAGACACATGATTTAGCTTCAAATCAATGCGATGTAGAAGGTTTAGCTTCAAATACAAACGAAACACATGTTTTAGCTTCAAATCAATTCGAAGGACAAGGCTTAGATTCAAATCCATGCGAAACAAATGCTTTAGCTTCAAATCAATGCGAAGTAGAAGGCGTAGCTTCAAATCCATGCGAAACAAATGGTTTAGCTACAAATACTTGTGATATACATTATTTAGCTACAACTGCATGCGAAACAAACGAGTTAGCATCAAATCCATGCGAAACACATGATTAAGCTTCAAATCAATGCAATGTATATGGTTTGCTTCAAATCCATGCGATACACAAGATTTAGCTTCAAATCAATGCGATGTAGTAGGTTCAGCTTCAAATCCATGCGAAACACATGATTCAGCTGCATATCAATGCGATATAGAAGGTTTAGATTCAAATCCATGCCAAACACATGATTTAGATTCAAATCCATGGGATGTAGAAGGCATAGCTTCAAATCCATGCGAAACACATTATTTATCTGCAAATCAGTGCGAAGTAGAAGGCACAGGTTCAAATCCATGCGATTGAAATGGTTCATCTTCAAATGCTTGTGAAAGACATGATTTAGCTTCAAATACTTGTGAATGACATGATTTAGCTTCAACTGCATGCGAAACATACAATTTAGCTTCAAATCAATGCGATGTAGAAGGTTTAGTTTCAAATCCATGCAAAACACGTGATTTAACGTCCAATTAATGCGAAGTAGAAGGCTTAGCTTCAAATCCATGCGAATCAAATGGTTTAGCTTCAAATACTTGTGATATACGTTATTTAGTTTTAACTGCATGCGCAACGAACGAGTTAGCTTCAAATCCATGCAAAACACATGATTCAGCTGCAAATCAATGCGATGTAGAAGGTTTAGCTTCAAATCCATGCCAAACACATGATTTAGATTCAAATCCATAGGATGTAGAAGGTTTAGCTTCAAATCCATGCGAAACACATTATTTAGCTGCAAATCAGTGCGATGTAGTAGGTTCAGCTTCAAATCCATGCGATATAAGAGATATAGCTTCAAAAGCAGGAGGAACAAACGAGGTAGCTTCAATTCCATGCGAAACAAATGATTTAGCTTCAAATCAATGCGAAGTAGAGGGCGTAGCTTCAAATCCATGCGAAACAAATGGTTTAGCTACAAATACTTGCGATATACATTATTTAGCTACAACTGCATGCGAAACAAACGAGTTAGCATCAAATCCATGCGATACACAAGATTTAGCTTCAAATCAATGCGATGTAGATGGTTTGCTTCATATCCATGCGATACACAAAATTTAGCTTCAAATCAATGCGATGTAGTAGGTTCAGCTTCAAATCCATGCGATACACTAGATTTAGCTTCAAATCAATGCGATGTAGAAGGTGCTGCTTCAAATCCATACGACACATATGATTTAGCTTCAAATACTTGCGATATAAGTGATATAGCTTCAAAAGCTGGAGGAACATACGAGGTAGCTTCAATTCCATGCGAAGCAAATGATTTAGCTTCAAATCAATGCGAAGTAGAAGGCTTAGCTTCAAATTCATGCGAAACAAATGGTTTAGCTACAAATACTTGTGATATACATTATTTAGCTACAACTGCATGCGAAACACATGATTAAGCTTCAAATCAATGCGATGTAGTTGGTTTGCTTCATATCCATGCGATACACAAAATTTAGCTTCAAATCAATGCGATGTAGTAGGTTCAGCTTCAAATCCATGCGATACACTAGATTTAGCTTCAAATCAATGCGATGTAGTAGGTTCAGCTTCTAATACATGCGACACATATGATTTAGCTTCAAATACTTGCGATATAAGTGATCTAGCTTCAAATACAGGCGAAACGCACGAGTTAGCTTCAAATCCATGCGAAACACATGATTCAGCTGCAAATCAATGCGATGTAGAAGGTTTAGCTTCAAATCCATGCCAAACACATGATTTAGATTCAAATCCATGGGATGTAGAAGGCTTAGCTTCAAATCCATGCGAAACACATTATTTATCTGCAAATCAGTGCGAAGTTGAAGGCTCAGGTTCAAATCCATGCGATTGAAATGGTTCATCTTCAAATGCTTGTGAAAGACATGATTTAGCATCAAATACTTGTGAAAGACATGATTTAGCTTCAACTGCATGCGAAACACATTATTTAGCTGCAAATCAGTGCGAAGTAGAAGGCTCGGGTTCAAATCAATGCGATTCAAATGGTTCATTTTCAAATACTTGTGAAAGACATGATTTAGCTTCAACTGCATGCGAAACACATGATTTAGAATCAAATCCATGGGATGTAGAAGGTTTAGCTTCAAATCCATGCGAAACAAATGATTTAGCTTCAAATCAATGCGAAATACATGATATAGCTGCTAATCAATGTGATGTAGAAGGATTAGCTTCAAATCCATGCGATACACAAGATTTAACTTCGAACCAATGCGATGTAGAAGGTTCAGCATCAAATCCATGCGACACATATGATTTAGCTTCAAATACTTGCGATATAAGTGATATAGTTTCAAATGGAGGCGAAACGAACGAGTTAGCTTCAAATCCATGCGAGACACATGATTTAGCTTCTAATCAATGCGATGTAGAAGGTTTAGCTTCAAATCCACGCGAAACAAATGATTTAGCTTCAAACACTTGTTGTATAAGTGATATAGCTTCAAATGCAGAATAATTAAACGAGTTAGCTTCAAAATCCACGCGATACACATGATTTAGCTTCAAACACTTGCGAGATAAGTGATGTAGATTCAACTGCAGGCAAAACGAACGAGTTAGCTTCAAATCCATGCGAAACACATGATTTAGCTGCAAATCCATGTGATGTAGAAGGTTTAGCTACAAATCCATGCGATATACAAGATTTAGCTTCAAATCAATGCGAAGTAGATGGCGTAGCTTCAAATCCATGCGAAACAAATGGTTTAGCTACAAATACTTGTGATATACATTATTTAGCTACAACTGCATGCGAAACTAACGAGTAAGTTTCAAATCTATGCGAAACACACGATTTATCTTCAAATCAATGCGATGTAGAAGGTTTAGCTTCAAATCCAAACGAAACATATGTTTTAGCTTCAAATCAATTCGAAGGACAAGGCTTAGATTCAAATCCATGCGAAACAAATGCTTTAGCTTCAAATCAATGCGAAGTAGGAGGCGTAGCTTCAAATCCATGCGAAACAAATGGTTTAGCTACAAATACTTGTGATATACATTATTGAGCTACAACTGCTTGCGAAACTAACGAGTTAGCTTCAAATCTATGCGAAACACACGATTTATCTTCATATCAATGCGATGTACAAGGTTTAGCTTCAAATCCATGCCAAGCGAATCATTAAGTTTCAAATACTTGCGAATATAAGTGATATAGCTTCAAATGCAGGCGAAACAATCAAGCAAGCTTCAAATCGATTCGAAACACATGAATATACATTATTTAGCTTCAAGAGCATGCGAAACACACGCGTTAGCATCAAATCTAAAGGAAACACATCACTTAATTTCAAATCAATGCGAAGTAGAAGGCTTAGCTTCAAATCCATGCGAAACGAATGGTTTAGCTTCAAATACTTGTGTTATACATGAATTAGCTTCAACTGCATGCGAAACAAACGAGTTATCTTCAAATCCATGCGAATCACTTGATTTAGTTTCATGTCTAAGCGAAGTAGAAGGCTTAGCTTCAAATCCATGCGTAACGAATGGTTTAGCTTCAAATGCTTGCGAATATAATTGATATAGCTTCAAATGCAGGCAAAACAAACGAGTTAGCTTCAAATCCAAGCGAAACACATGATTTAGCTTCAAATCAATGCGAAGTTGAAAGGTCAGCTTCAAATCGTTGCGAAGCGCATGATTAAGTTTCAAATACATGCGAATATAGGTGATATAGCTTCAAATGCAGGCGAAACAAACAAGTTATCTACAAATCCATGCGAAACACATGATTTAGCTTCTAATTCATGCGAAGTAGAAGGCTTAGCTTCAAATCCATGCGAAACAAATGGTTTAGCTTCAAATACTTGCGAATATAAGGGATATAGCTTCAAATGCAGGCGAAACAAAGGACTTAGCTTCAAATCCATGCGAAACACATGATTTAGCTTCAAATTCATGCGAAGTATAGGGATTAGCTTCAAATGCATGCGAAACGAATTATTTAGCTTGATATAATTGTGACATACATGATTTAGCTTCAACTGCGTTCGAAACAAACGAGTTAGCTTCAAATCCAAACGAAATACATGATTTAATTTCAAATCAATGCGAAGTGGAAAGTTTAGCTTCAAATCAAAGCGAAACAAATGGATTAGCTTAAAGTACTTGCGAATATAATTAGTATAGCTTCAAATACAGGCGAAACAAACGAGTTAGCTTCAAATCCATGCGAATCACATGATTTATCTTCAAATCCATGCGAAGTAGAAGATTTAGCTTCAAATCCATGCGAAACAATTGATTTATCTTCAAATACTTGTGATATACATGATTTAGCTTTAACTGCATGCGAAACAAACGAGCTAACTTCAAATCCATGCGAAACACATGATTTAGCTTCAAATCAACTCGAAGTACAAGGCTCAGATTCAAATCCATGCGAAACACATGATTTAGCTGCAAATCAATGCGATGTAGAAGGTTTAGCTTCAAATCCATGCCAAACACATGATTTAGAATCAAATCCATGGGATGTAGAAGGTTTGGTTTCAAATCCATGCGAAACACATTATTTATCTGCAAATCAGTGCGAAGTAGAGGGCTCGGGTTCAAATCAATGCGATTCAAATGGTTCATCTTGAAATACTTGTGAAAGACATGATTTAGCTTCAACTGCAAGCGAAACTCATGATTTAGCTGCAAATCAATGCGATGTAGATGGTTTAGCTTCAAATCCATGCGAAACAAATGGATTAGCTACAAGTACTTGTGATATACATTATTTAGCTACAACTCCAAGCGAAACGAACGAGTTAGCTTCAAATCCATGCGAAACACACGATTTAGCTTCAAATCAATGCGATGTAGAAGGTTTAGCTTCAAATCGTTGCGAAGCGCATGATTAAGTTTCAAATACTTGCGATATAAGTGATCTAGCTTCAAATACAGGCGAAACGAACGAGTTAGCTTCAAATCCATGCGAAACACATGATTAAGCTTCAAATCAATGCGATGTAGATGATTTGCTTCAAATCCATGCGATACACAAGACTTAGCTTCAAATCAATGCGATGTAGTAGGTTTAGCTTCAAATCCATGCGATTCACAAGATTTAGCTTCAAATCAAAGCGATGTATTAGGTTCAGCTTCAAATCCATTCGACACATATGATTTAGCTTCAAATACTTGCGATATAAGTGATATAGCTTCAAAAGCTGTAGGAACAAAAGAGATAGCTTCAATTCCATGCGAGAAACATGATTTAGATTCAAATCAATGCGATGTAGAAGGTTTAGCCTCAAATCCAAGCGTAACACGTGATTTAGCTTCAAATCAATTCGAAGGACAAGGCTTAGATTCAAATCCATGCGTAACAAATGATTTAGCTTCAAATGAATGCGAACTAGAAGTATTAGCTTCAAATCCATGCAATACAAATGGTTTAGCTACAAATACTTGCGATATACATTATTTAGCTACAACTGCATGCGAAACGAACGAGTTAGCTTCAAATCCATGCGATACTCATGATTTAGCTGCAAATCAATGTGATGTAGAAGGTTTAGCTTCAAATCCATGCGATACACATGATTAAGCTTCAAATCAATGCGATGTAGATAGTTTGCTTCAAATCCATGCGATGTACAAGATTTAGCTTCAAATCAATGCGATGTAGTAGGTTCAGCTTCAAATCCATGCGATATAAGTGATATAGCTTCAAAAGCAGGAGGAACAAACGAGGTAGCTTCAATTCCATGCGAAACAAATGATTTAGCTTCAAATCAATGCGATGTAGAAGGCGTAGCTTCAAATCCATGCGAAACAAATGGTTTAGCTACAAATGCTTGTGATATACATTATTTAGCTACAACTGCATGCGAACCTAACGAGTTAGCTTCAAATCCATGCAAAACAAATGGTTTAGCTACAAATACTTGTGATATACATTAGTTAGCTACATCTGCATGTGAAACGAACGAGTTAGCTTCAAATCCATTCGAAACACATGATTCAGATGCAAATCAATGTGATGTAGAAGGTTTAGCTTCAAATCCATGCGATACACAAGATTTAGCTTCAAATCAGTGCGATGTAGAAGGTTCAGCTTCAAATCCATGCGACACATATGATTTAGCTTCAAATACTTGCGATATAAGTGATATAGCTTCAAAAGCTGGAGGAACAAACGAGGTGTCTTCAATTCCAAGCGAAACTAATGATTTAGCTTCAAATGAATGCGAAGTAGAAGGCTTAGCTTCAAATCCATGCAAAACAAATGGTTTAGCTACAAATACTTGTGATATACATTATTTAGCTACAACTGCATGCGAAACAAACGAGTTAGCTTCAAATCCATGCGATACACATGATTCAGCTTCAAATCAATGCGATGTAGAAGGTTTAGCTTCAAATCCATGCCATACTCAAGATTTAGCTTCCAATCATTGCGATGTAGAAGGTTTAGCTTCAAATCCATACGAAACACATGATTTAACTTCAAATCAATTCGAAGGGCAAGGCTTAGATTCAAATCCATGCGAAACAAATGGTTTAGCTACAAATACTTGTGATATACATTATTTAGATACAACTGCATGCGAAACAAACGAGATACCTTCAATTCCATGCTATATACATGATTTA
Organism: Megalopta genalis; assembly: GCF_051020955.1. Taxonomy (NCBI): domain Eukaryota; kingdom Metazoa; phylum Arthropoda; class Insecta; order Hymenoptera; family Halictidae; genus Megalopta; species Megalopta genalis. The sequence goes on along the minus strand of NW_027476527.1, from coordinate 90,322 downwards.
GCTTCAAATCAATGCGATGTAGTAGGTTTAGCTTCAAATCCATGCGATTCACAAGATTTAGCTTCAAATCCATGCGATACACATGATTAAGCTTCAAATCAATGCGATGTAGATAGTTTGCTTCAAATCCATGCGATGTACAAGATTTAGCTTCAAATCAATGCGATGTAGTAGGTTCAGCTTCAAATCCTTGCGATATAAGTGATATAGCTTCAAAAGCAGGAGGAACAAACGTGGTAGCTTCAGTTCTATGCGAAACAAATGATTTAGCTTCAAATCAATGCGAAGTAGAAGGCGTAGCATCAAATCCATTCGAAACAATTGGTTTAGCTACAAATACTTGTGATATACATTATTTAGCTACAACTGCATGCGATCCTAACGAGTTAGCTTCAAATCTATGCGAAACACACGATTTATCTTCAAATCAATGCGATGTAGAAGGTTTAGCTTCAAGTCCATGCGATATACAAGATTTAGCTTCAAATGAATGCGATGTAGTAGGTTCAGCTTCAAATCCATGCGATATAAGTGATATAGCTTCAAAAGCAGGAGGAACAAACGAGGTAGCTTCAATTCCATGCGACACAAATGATTTAGCTTCAAATCAATGCGATGTAGAAGGCGTAGATTCAAATCCATGCGAAACAAATGGTTTAGCTACAAATACTTGTGATATACATTATTTAGCTACAACTGCATGCGAAACAAACGAGTTAGCTTCAAATCCATGCGAAACTCATGATTTAGCTGCAAATCAATGTGATGTAGAAGGTTTAGCTTCAAATCCATGCGATACACAAGATTAAGCTTCAAATCAATGCGATGTAGATAGTTTGCTTCAAATCCATGCGATATACAAGATTTAGCTTCAAATCAATGCGATGTAGTAGGTTCAGCTTCAAATCCTTGCGATATAAGTGATATAGCTTCAAAAGCAGGAGGAACAAACGTGGTAGCTTCAATTCTATGCGAAACAAATGATTTAGCTTCAAATCAATGCGAAGTAGAAGGCGTAGCATCAAATCCATTCGAAACAAATAGTTTAGCTACAAATACTTGTGATATACATTATTTAGCTACAACTGCATGCGAAACTAACGAGTTAGCTTCAAATCTATGCGAAACACACGATTTATCTTCAAATCAATGCGATGTAGAAGGTTTAGCTTCAAGTCCATGCGATACACAAGATTTAGCTTCAAATGAATGCGATGTAGTAGGTTCAGCTTCAAATCCATGCGATATAAGTGATATAGCTTCAAAAGCAGGAGGAACAAACGAGGTTGCTTCAATTCCATGAGAAACAAATGATTTAGCTTCAAATCAATGCGATGTAGAAGACGTAGCTTCAAATCCATGCGATACACAAGATTTAGCTTCAAATGAATGCGATGTAGTAGGTTCAGCTTCAAATCCATGCGATATAAGTGATATAGCTTCAAAAGCAGGACGAACAAACGAGGTAGCTTCAATTCTATGCGAAACAAATGATTTAGCTTCAAATCAATGCGAAGTAGAAGGCGTAGCTTCAAATCCATGCGAAAGAAATGGTTTAGCTACAAATACTTGTGATATACATTATTTAGCTACAACTGCATGCGAAACTAACGAGATAGCTTCAAATCCATGCGAAACACACGATTTATTTTCAAATCAATGCGATGTAGAAGGTTTGCTTCAAATCTATAAGAGGTAGATGGTTTAGCTTCAAATCAATGGAATATAGAAGGTTTAGCTTCAAATAAATGCGATGTAGAAGGTTTAGCTTCAAATCCATGCGATACACAAGATTTAGCTTCAAATCAATGCGATGTATTAGGTTCAGCTTCAAATCCATGCGACACATATGATTTAGCTTTAAATACTTGCGATATAAGTGACATAGCTTCAAATGGAGGCGAAACGAACGAGTTAGCTTCAAATCCATGCGAAACACATGATTTAGCTTCTATCCAACGCGATGTAGAAGGTTTAGCTTCAAATCCATGCGATACACAAGATTTAGCTTCAAATCAATGCGATGTAGTAGGTTCAGCTTCAAACCCATGCGACACATTTGATTTAGCTTCAAATACTTGCGATATAAGTGATATAGCTTCAAAAGCTGTAGGAACATACGAGGTAGCTTCAATTCCATGCGAGACACATGATTTAGCTTCAAATCAATGCGATGTAGAAGGTTTAGCTTCAAATCCAAACGAAACACATGATTTAGCTTCAAATCAATGCGATGTAGTAGGTTCAGCTTTAAATCCATGCGATCTAGGAGGTTCAAATTCAAATCCATGCGACACATATGATTTAGCTTCAAATACTTGCGTTATAAGTGATATAGCTTCAAAAGCTGGAGGGACAAACGAGGAAGCTTCAATTCCATGCGAAACAAATGATTTAACTTCAAATCAATGCGAAGTAGAAGGCTTAGCTTCAGATCCATGCGACACACAAGATTTAGCTTCAAATCAATGCGATGTAGTAGGTTCAGCTTCAAATCCATGCGATATAAGTGATATAGCTTCAAAAGCAGGAGGAACAAACGAGGTAGCTTCAATTCCATGCGAAACAAATGATTTAGCTTCAAATCAATGCGAAATGTAAGGCGTAGCTTCTAATCCATGCGATACACATGATTTAGCTTCAAATCAATGCGATGTAGAAGGTTTAGCTTCAAATCCATGCCATACACAAGATTTAGCTTCAAGTCAATGCGATGTAGTAGGTTCAGCTTCAAATCCATGCGACACATATGATTTAGCTTCAAATACTTGCGATATAAGTGATATAGCTTTAAAAGCTGTAGGAACAAACGAGGTAGCTTCAATTCCACGCGATACACATGATTTAACTTCAAACGCTTGCGATATAAGTGATGTAGATTCAACTGCAAGCAAAACGAACGAGATAGCTTCAAATCCATGCGAAACACATTACTTAGCTGCAAAGCAGTGCGAAGTAGAATGCTCGGGTTCAAATGAATGCAATTCAAATGGTTCATCTTCAAATACTTGTGAAAGACATGAATTAGCTTCAACTGCATGCAAAACACATGATTTAGCTTCAAATCAATGCCAAACACATGATTTAGCTTCAAATCAATGCGATGTAGAAGGTTTAGCTTGAAATCCATGCAAAACACGTGATTTATCTTCCAATTAATGCGAAGTAGAAGGCTTAGCTTCAAATCCATGCGAATCAAATGGTTTAGCTTCAAATACTTGTGATATACGTTATTTAGATTCAACTGCAGGCAAAACGAACGAGTTAGCTTCAAATCCATGCGAAACACATGATATAGCTGCTAATCAATGTGATGTAGAAGGTTTAGCTTCAAATCCATGCGATACACAAGATTTAGCTTCAAATCAATGCGATGTAGTAGGTTCAGCTTGAAATCCATGCGACACATATGATTTAGCTTCAAATACTTGCGATATAAGTGGTATAGCTTCAAAAGCTGGAGGAACAAACGAGGATGCTTCAATTCCATGCGAAACAAATGATTTAACTTCAAATCAATGCGAAGTAGAAGGCTTAGCTTCAGATCCATGCGATACACAAGATTTAGCTTCAAATCAATGCGATGTAGTAGGTTCAGCTTCAAATCCATGCGATATAAGTGATATAGCTTCAAAAGCAGGAGGAACAAACGAGGTAGCTTCAATTCCATGCGAAACAAATGATTTAGCTTCAAATCAATGCGATGTAGAAGGCGTAGCTTCAAATCCATGCGAAACAAATGGTTTAGCTACAAATACTTGTGATATACATTATTTAGCTACAACCGCGTGAGAAAATAACGAGTTAGCTTCAAATCCATGCAAAACAAATGGTTTAGCTACAAATACTTGTGATATACATTATTTAGATACAACTGCATGCGAAACAAACGAGATACCTTCAATTCCATGCTATATACATGATTTAGCTTCAAATCAATGCGATGTAGAAGACGTAGCTTCAAATCCATGCGATACACAAGATTTAGCTTCAAATGAATGCGATGTAGTAGGTTCAGCTTCAAATCCATGCGATATAAGTGATATAGCTTCAAAAGCAGGAGGAACAAACGAGGTAGCTTCAATTCTATGCGAAACAAATGATTTAGCTTCAAATCAATGCGAAGTAGAAGGCGTAGCTTCAAATCCATTCGAAACACATGATTCAGATGCAAATCAATGTGATGTAGAAGGTTTAGCTTCAAATCCATGCGATACACAAGATTTAGCTTCAGATCAATGCGATGTAGAAGGTTCAGCTTCAAATCCATGCGACACATATGATTTAGCTTCAAATACTTGCGATATAAGTGATATAGCTTCAAAAGCTGGAGGAACAAACGAGGTGGCTTCAATTCCAAGCGAAACTAATGATTTAGCTTCAAATGAATGCGAAGTAGAAGGCTTAGCTTCAAATCCATGCAAAACAAATGGTTTAGCTACAAATACTTGTGATATACATTATTTAGCTACAACTGCATGCGAAACAAACGAGTTAGCTTCAAATCCATGCGATACACATGATTCAGCTTCAAATCAATGCGATGTAGAAGGTTTAGCTTCAAATCCATGCCATACTCAAGATTTAGCTTCCAATCATTGCGATGTAGAAGGTTTAGCTTCAAATCCATACGAAACACATGATTTAACTTCAAATCAATTCGAAGGGCAAGGCTTAGATTCAAATCCATGCGAAACAAATGGTTTAGCTACAAATACTTGTGATATACATTATTTAGATACAACTGCATGCGAAACAAACGAGATACCTTCAATTCCATGCTATATACATGATTTAGCTTCAAATCAATGCGATGTAGTAGGTTTAGCTTCAAATCCATGCGATTCACAAGATTTAGCTTCAAATCCATGCGATACACATGATTAAGCTTCAAATCAATGCGATGTAGATAGTTTGCTTCAAATCCATGCGATGTACAAGATTTAGCTTCAAATCAATGCGATGTAGTAGGTTCAGCTTCAAATCCTTGCGATATAAGTGATATAGCTTCAAAAGCAGGAGGAACAAACGTGGTAGCTTCAATTCTATGCGAAACAAATGATTTAGCTTCAAATCAATGCGAAGTAGAAGGCGTAGCATCAAATCCATTCGAAACAATTGGTTTAGCTACAAATACTTGTGATATACATTATTTAGCTACAACTGCATGCGAACCTAACGAGTTAGCTTCAAATCTATGCGAAACACACGATTTATCTTCAAATCAATGCGATGTAGAAGGTTTAGCTTCAAGTCCATGCGATATACAAGATTTAGCTTCAAATGAATGCGATGTAGTAGGTTCAGCTTCAAATCCATGCGATATAAGTGATATAGCTTCAAAAGCAGGAGGAACAAACGAGGTAGCTTCAATTCCATGCGACACAAATGATTTAGCTTCAAATCAATGCGATGTAGAAGGCGTAGATTCAAATCCATGCGAAACAAATGGTTTAGCTACAAATACTTGTGATATACATTATTTAGCTACAACTGCATGCGAAACAAACGAGTTAGCTTCAAATCCATGCGAAACTCATGATTTAGCTGCAAATCAATGTGATGTAGAAGGTTTAGCTTCAAATCCATGCGATACACAAGATTAAGCTTCAAATCAATGCGATGTAGATAGTTTGCTTCAAATCCATGCGATATACAAGACTTAGCTTCAAATCAATGCGATGTAGTAGGTTCAGCTTCAAATCCTTGCGATATAAGTGATATAGCTTCAAAAGCAGGAGGAACAAACGTGGTAGCTTCAATTATATGCGAAACAAATGATTTAGCTTCAAATCAATGCGAAGTAGAAGGCGTAGCATCAAATCCATTCGAAACAAATGGTTTAGCTACAAATACTTGTGATATACATTATTTAGCTACAACTGCATGCGAAACTAACGAGTTAGCTTCAAATCTATGCGAAACACACGATTTATCTTCAAATCAATGCGATGTAGAAGGTTTAGCTTCAAGTCCATGCGATACACAAGATTTAGCTTCAAATGAATGCGATGTAGTAGGTTCAGCTTCAAATCCATGCGATATAAGTGATATAGCTTCAAAAGCAGGAGGAACAAACGAGGTTGCTTCAATTCCATGCGAAACAAATGATTTAGCTTCAAATCAATGCGATGTAGAAGACGTAGCTTCAAATCCATGCGATACACAAGATTTAGCTTCAAATGAATGCGATGTAGTAGGTTCAGCTTCAAATCCATGCGATATAAGTGATATAGCTTCAAAAGCAGGAGGAACAAACGAGGTAGCTTCAATTCTATGCGAAACAAATGATTTAGCTTCAAATCAATGCGAAGTAGAAGGCGTAGCTTCAAATCCATTCGAAACACATGATTCAGATGCAAATCAATGTGATGTAGAAGGTTTAGCTTCAAATCCATGCGATACACAAGATTTAGCTTCAAATCAATGCGATGTAGAAGGTTCAGCTTCAAATCCATGCGACACATATGATTTAGCTTCAAATACTTGCAATATAAGTGATATAGCTTCAAAAGCTGGAGGAACAAACGAGGTGGCTTCAATTCCAAGCGAAACTAATGATTTAGCTTCAAACGAATGCGAAGTAGAAGGCTTAGCTTCAAATCCATGCAAAACAAATGGTTTAGCTACAAATACTTCTGATATACATTATTTAGCTACAACTGCATGCGAAACAAACGAGTTAGCTTCAAATCCATGCGATACACATGATTCAGCTTCAAATCAATGCGATGTAGAAGGTTTAGCTTCAAATCCATGCCGTACTCAAGATTTAGCTTCCAATCATTGCGATGTAGAAGGTTTAGCTTCAAATCCATACGAAACACATGATTTAACTTCAAATCAATTCGAAGGGCAAGGCTTAGATTCAAATCCATGCGAAACAAATGGTTTAGCTACAAATACTTGTGATATACATTATTTAGATACAACTGCATGCGAAACAAACGAGATACCTTCAATTCCATGCTATATACATGATTTAGCTTCAAATCAATGCGATGTAGTAGGTTTAGCTTCAAATCCATGCGATTCACAAGATTTAGCTTCAAATCAATGCGATGTATTAGGTTCAGCTTCAAATCCATTCGACACATATGATTTAGCTTCAAATACTTGCGATATAAGTGATACAGCTTCAAAAGCTGTAGGAACAAAAGAGATTGCTTCAATTCCATGCGAGAAACATGATTTAGATTCAAATCAATGCGATGTAGAAGGTTTAGCTTCAAATCCAAGCGTAACACGCGATTTAGCTTCAAATCAATTCGAAGGACAAGGCTTAGATTCAAATCCATGCGTAACAAATGATTTAGCTTCAAATGAATGCGAACTAGAAGTATTAGCTTCAAATCCATGCAATACAAATGGTTTAGCTACAAATACTTGTGATATACATTATTTAGCTACAACTGCATGCGAAACGAACGAGTTAGCTTCAAATCTATGCGAAACACACGATTTAACTTCAAATCAATGCGATGTAGAAGGTTTAGCTTCAAATCCATGCGATACACAAGATTAAGCTTCAAATCAATGCGATGTAGATAGTTTGCTTCAAATCCATGCGATATACAAGATTTAGCTTCAAATCAATGCGATGTAGTAGGTTCAGCTTCAAATCCTTGCGATATAAGTGATATAGCTTCAAAAGCAGGAGGAACAAACGTGGTAGCTTCAATTCTATGCGAAACAAATGATTTAGCTTCAAATCAATGCGAAGTAGAAGGCGTAGCATCAAATCCATTCGAAACAAATGGTTTAGCTACAAATACTTGTGATATACATTATTTAGCTACAACTGCATGCGAAGCTAACGAGTTAGCTTCAAATCTATGCGAAACACACGATTTATCTTCAAATCAATGCGATGTAGAAGGTTTAGCTTCAAGTCCATGCTATACACAAGATTTAGCTTCAAATGAATGCAATGTAGTAGGTTCAGCTTCAAATCCATGCGATATAAGTGAAATAGCTTCAAAAGCAGGAGGAACAAACGAGGTAGCATCAAATCCATGCGAAACACATGATTCAGCTGCAAATCAATGCGATGTAGAAGGTTTAGCTTCAAATCCATGCGAAACACATTATTTAGTTGCAAATCAGTGCGAAGTAGACGGCTCGGGTTCAAATCAATGCGATTCAAATGGTTCATCTTCAAATACTTGTGAAAGACATGATTTAGCTTCAACTGCATGCGAAACACATGATTTAGCTTCAAATCAATGCGATGTAGAAGGTTTTGCTTCAAATCCACGCAAAACACGTGATTTATCTTCCAATTAATGCGAAGTAGAAGGCTTAGCTTCAAATCCATGCGAATCAAATTGTTTAGCTTCACATACTTGTGATATACGTTATTTAGATTTAACTGCATGCGCAACGAATGAGTTCGCTTCAAATCCATGCGAAACACATGATTTAGCTGCAAATCAATGCGATGAAGAAGGATTAGCTTCAAATCCACGCGAAACAAATGATTTGGCTTCAAACACTTGGGGTATGAGTGATGTAGATTCAACTGCAGGCAAAACGAACGAGTTAGCTTTAAATCCATGAGAAACACATGATTTAGCTTCAAACACTTGCGATATAAGTGATGTAGATTCAACTGCAGGCAAAACGAACGAGTTAGCTTCAAATCCATGCGAAACACATGATTTAGCTGCAAATCAATGTGATGTAGAAGGTTTAGCTTCAAATCCATGCGATACACAAGATTTAGCTTCAAATCAATGCGATGTATTAGGTTCAGCTTCAAATCCATTCGACACATATGATTTAGCTTCAAATACTTGCGATATAAGTGATATAGCTTCAAAAGCTGTAGGAACAAAAGAGATATCTTCAATTCCATGCGAGAAACATGATTTAGCTTCAAATCAATGCGATGTAGAAGGTTTAGCTTCAAATCCAAGCGTAACACGTGATTTAGCTTCAAATCAATTCGAAGGACAAGGCTTAGATTCAAATCCATGCGTAACAAATGATTTAGCTTCAAATGAATGCAAACTAGAAGTATTAGCTTCAAATCCATGCAAAACAAATGCTTTAGCTACAAATACTTGTGATATACATTATTTAGCTACAACTGCATGCGAAACGAACGAGTTAGCTTCAAATCCATGCGAAACTCATGATTTAGCTGCAAATCAATGTGATGTAGAAGGTTTAGCTTCAAATCCATGCGATACACATGATTAAGCTTCAAATCAATGCGATGTAGATAGTTTGCTTCAAATCCATGCGATGTACAAGATTTAGCTTCAAATCAATGCGATGTAGTAGGTTCAGCTTCAAATCCTTGCGATATAAGTGATATAGCTTCAAAAGCAGGAGGAACAAACGTGGTAGCTTCAATTCTATGCGAAACAAATGATTTAGCTTCAAATCAATGCGAAGTAGAAGGCGTAGCATCAAATCCATTCGAAACAAATGGTTTAGCTACAAATACTTGTGATATACATTATTTAGCTACAACTGCATGCGAAACTAACGAGTTAGCTTCAAATCTATGCGAAACACACGATTTATCTTCAAATCAATGCGATGTAGAAGGTTTAGCTTCAAGTCCATGCGATATACAAGATTTAGCTTCAAATGAATGCGATGTAGTAGGTTCAGCTTCAAATCCATGCGATATAAGTGATATAGCTTCAAAAGCAGGAGGAACAAACGAGGTAGCTTCTATTCCATGCGACACAAATGATTTAGCTTCAAATCAATGCGATGTAGAAGGCGTAGATTCAAATCCATGCGATACACAAGATTTAGCTTCAAATGAATGCGATGTAGTAGGTTCAGCTTCAAATCCTTGCGATATAAGTGATATAGCTTCAAAAGCAGGAGGAACAAACGTGGTAGCTTCAATTCTATGCGAAACAAATGATTTAGCTTCAAATCAATGCGAAGTAGAAGGCGTAGCATCAAATCCATTCGAAACAAATGGTTTAGCTACAAATACTTGTGATATACATTATTTAGCTACAACTGCATGCGAAGCTAACGAGTTAGCTTCAAATCTATGCGAAACACACGATTTATCTTCACATCAATGCGATGTAGAAGGTTTAGCTTCAAATCCATGCGATACACAAGATTTAGCTTCAAATGAATGCGATGTAGTAGGTTCAGCTACAAATCCATGCGACACATATGATTTAGCTTCAAATCAATTCGAAGGACAAGGCATAGATTAAATCCATGCGAAACAAATGATTTAGCTTCAAATGAATGCGAAGTAGAAGGCGTAGCTTCAAATCCATGCAAAACAAATGGTTTAACTACAAATGCTTGTGATATAGATTATTTAGCTACAACTGCTTGCGAAACTAACGAGTTAGCTTCAAATCCATGCGAAACACACGATTTATCTTCAAATCATAGCGATGTAGAAGGTTTGCTTCAAATCAATAAGAGGTAGATGTTGTAGCTTCGAATCAATAGAATATAGAAGGTTTAGCTTCAAATAAATGCGATGTAGAAGGTTTAGCTTCAAATCCATACGACACACATGATTTAGATTCAAATCAATTCGAAGGACAAGGCATAGATTCAAATCCATGCGAAACAAATGATTTAGCTTCAAATGAATGCGAAGTAGAAGGCTTGGCTTCAAATCCAAGCAAAACAAATGGTTTAACTACAAATACTTGTGATATACATTATTTAGCTACAACTGCATGCGAAACAAACGAGTTAACTTCAAATTCATGCCATACACATGATTTAGCTTCAAATCAATGCGATGTAGAAGGTTTAGCTTCAAATCAATTAGAGGTAGAAGGTTCAGCTTCAAATCAATAGAATATAGAAGGTTTACCTTCAAATCAATGCGATGTAGAAGGTTCAGCTTCAAATCCATGCGACACATATGATTTAGCTTCAAATACTTGCGATATAAGTTATATAGCTTCAAAAGCTGGAGGAACAAACGAGGTGGCTTCAATTCCATGCGAAACAAATGATTTAGCTTCAAATCAATGCGAAGTAGAAGGCGTAGCTTTAAATCCATGCGAAACAAATGGTTTAGCTACAAATACTTGTGATATAGATTATTTAGCTACAACTGCATGCGAAACTAACGAGTTAGCTTCAAATCCATGCGAAACACACAATTTATCTTCAAATCAATGCGATGTAGAAGGTTTAGCTTCAAGTCCATGCGATACACAAGATTTAGCTTGAAATGAATGCGATGTAGTAGGTTCAGCTTCAAATCCATGCGATATAAGTAATATAGCTTCAAAAGCAGGAGGAACAAACGAGGTAGCTTCAATTCCATGCGAAACAAATGATTTAGCTTCAAATCAATGCGATGTAGAAGGCGTAGCTTCAAATCCATGCGAAACAAATGGTTTAGCTACAAATACTTGTGATATACATTATTTAGCTACAACTGCATGCGAAAATAACGAGTTAGCTTCAAATCAATGCGAAACACACGATGTATCTTCAAATCAATGCGATATAGAAGGTTTAGCTTCAAATCAATAAGAGGTAGAAGGTTTAGCTTCGAATCAATAGAATATAGTAGGTTTAGCTTCAAATCAATGCAATGTAGAAGGTTTAGCTTCAAATCCATACGAAACACATGATTTAGCTTCAAATCAATTCGAAGGACAAGGCTTAGATTCAAATCCATGCGAAACAAATGATTTGGCATCAAATGAATGCGAAGTAGAAGGCTTAGCTTCAAATCCATGCAAAACAAATGGTTTAGCTACAAATACTTGTGATATACATTATTTAGCTACAACTGCATGCGAAACGAACGAGTTAGCTTCAAATCCATGCGAAACACATGATTTAGCTGCAAATCAATGTGCTGTAGAAGGTTTAGCTTCAAATCCATGCGATACACATGATTAAGCTTCAAATCAATGCGATGTAGATAGTTTGCTTCAAATCTATGCGATATACAAGATTTAACTTCAAATCAATGCGATGTAGTAGGTTCAGCTTCAAATCCATGCGATATAAGTGATATAGCTTCAAAAGCAGGATGAACAAACGAGGTAGCTTCAATTCTATGCGAAACAAATGATTTAGCTTCAAATCAATGCGAAGTAGAAGGCGTAGCTTCAAATCCATTCGAAACACATGATTCAGCTGCAAATCAATGTGATGTAGAAGGTTTAGCTTCAAATCCATGCGACACACAAGATTTAGCTTCAAATCAATGCGATGTAGTAGGTTCAGCTTCAAATCCATGCGACACATATCATTTAGCTTCAAATACTTGCGACATAAGTGATATAGCTTCAAAAGCTGGAGGAACAAACGAGGTGGCTTCAATTCCGTGCAAAACTAATGATTTAGCTTCAAATCAATGCGAAGTAGGAGGCGTAGCATCAAATCCATGCGAAACAAATGGTTTAGCTACAAATACTTGTGATATACATTATTTAGCTACAACTGCATGCGAAACTAACGAGATAGCTTCAAATCCATGCGAAACACACGATTTATCTTCAAATCAATGCGATGTAGAATGTTTAGCTTCAAATCAATAAGAGGTAGATGGTTTAGCTTCAAATCAATAGAATATAGAAGGTTTAGCTTCAAATAAATGCGATGTCGAAGGTTTAGCTTCAAATCAATAAGAGGTAGAAGGTTTAGCTTCAAACCAATAGAATATAGAAGGTTTAGCTTCAAATCAATGCGATGTAGAAGGTTTAGCTTCAAATCCAAGCGAAACACATGATTTAGGTTCAAATACTTGCGATATAAGTGATATAGTTTCAAATGGAGGCGAAACGAACGAGTTACCTTCAAATTCGTGCGAAACACATGATTTAGCTGCAGATCAATGCGATGTAGAAGGTTTAGCTTCAAATCCATGCGATACACTAGATTTAGCTTCAAATCAATGCGATGTAAAAGTTTCTGCTTCAAATCCATACGACACATATGATTTAGCTTCAAATACTTGCGATATAAGTGATATAGCTTCAAAAACTAGAGGAACAAACGAGGTAGCTTCAATTCCATGCGAAACAAATGATTTAGCTTCAAATCAATGCGAAGTGGAAGGCGTAGCTTCAAATCCATGCGAATCAAATGGTTTAGCTACAAATACTTGTGATATACATTATTTAGCTACAACTGCATGCGAAACGAACGAGTTAGCTTCAAATCCATGCGAAACACATGATTTAAATGCAAATCAATGCGAAGTAGAAGGTTTAGCTTCAAATCCATGCCAAACACATGATTTAGATACAAATCCATGGGATGTAGAAGGTTTAGCTTCAAATCCATGCGAAACACATTATTTAGCTGCAAATCAATGCGATGTAGAAGGTTTAGCTTCAAATCCATGCGATACACTAGATTTAGCTTCAAATCAATGCGATGTAAAAGTTTCTGCTTCAAATCCATACGACACATATGATTTAGCTTCAAATACTTGCGATACAAGTGATATAGCTTCAAAAACTAGAGGAACAAACGAGGTAGCTTCAATTCCATGCGAAACAAATGATTTAGCTTCAAATCAATGCGAAGTGGAAGGCGTAGCTTCAAATCCATGTGAATCAAATGGATTAGCTACAAATACTTGTGATATACATTATTTAGCTAGAACTGCATGCGGAACAAACGAGTTTGCTTCAAATCCATGCGAAACACATGATTTAGCTTCAACTCAATGCTATGTAGAAGGTTTAGCTGCAAATCCATGCGTCACAGATGATTTAGCTTCAGATAATTACGATATAAGTAATATAGCTTCAAATGCAGCCGAAACACATGATTTGGCTTCAAATCGAAGCGAAACACATGATTTAGTTTCAAATCAATGCAATGTAGATGGTTTAGCTTCAAATCGATGCGATACACTAGATTTAGCTTCAAATCAATGCGATGTAAAAGTTTCTGCTTCAAATCCATACGACACATATGATTTAGCTTCAAATACTTGCGATATAAGTGATATAGCTTCAAAAACTAGAGGAACAAACGAGGTAGCTTCAATTCCATGCGAAACAAATGATTTAGCTTCAAATCAATGCGAAGTGGAAGGCGTAGCTTCAAATCCATGCGAATCAAATGGTTTAGCTACAAATACTTGTGATATACATTATTTAGCTGCAACTGCATGCGAAACGAACGAGTTAGCTTCAAATCCATGCGAAACACATGATTTAAATGCAAATCAATGCGAAGTAGAAGGTTTAGCTTCAAATCCATGCGATACACTAGATTTTGCTTCAAATCAATGCGATGTAGAAGGTTCTGCTTCAAATCCATACGACACATATGATTTAGCTTCAAATACTTGAGATATAAGTGATATAGCTTCAAAAGCTAGAGGAACAAACGAGGTAGCTTCAATACCATGCGAAACAAATGATTTAGTTTCAAATCAATGCGACGTGGTAGGCTTAGCTTCAAATTCGTGCGAAACAAATGGTTTAGCTACAAATACTTGTGATATACATTATTTAGCTACAGCTGCATGCGAAACAAACGAGTTAGCTTCAAATCCATGCGATCCACATGATTTAGCTTCAAATCCATGGGATGTAGAAGGTTTAGCTTCAAATCCATGCGATACAAAAGATTTAGCTTCAAATCAATGCGAAGTAGAAGGTTTAGCTTCAAATCAATAAGGGGTAGAAGGTTTAGCTTCAAATCAATAGAATATAGAAGGTTTAGCTTCAAATCAATGCGATGTAGAAGGTATAGCTTCAAATCCATGCGAAACACATGATTAAGCTTCAAATCAATGCGATGTAGATGGTTTGCATCAAATCCATGCGATACACAAGATTTAGTTTCAAATCAATGCGATGTAGTAGGTTCAGCTTCAATTCCATGCGATATAAGTGATATAGCTTCAAAAGCAGGAGGAACAAACGAGTTAGCTTCAAATCCATGCGAAACACACGATTTATCTTCAGATCAATGCGATGTCGAAGGTTTAGCTTCAAATCAATAAGAGGTAGAAGGTTTAGCTTCAAATCAATAGAATATAGAAGGGTTAGCCTCAAATCAATGCGATGTAGAAGGTTTAGCTTCAAATCCATACGAAACACATGATTTAGCTTGAAATCAATTCGAAGGACATGGATTAGATTCAAATCCATGCGAAACGAATGATTTAGCTTCAAATGAATGCGAAGTAGAAGGCTCAGCATCAAATCCATTCGATACACATGATTAAGATTCACATCAAAGCGATGTAGATGGTTTGCTTCAAATCCATGCGATGCACAAGATTTAGCTTCAAGTCAATGCGATGTAGTAGGTTCAGCTTCAAATCCATGCGATATAAGTGATATAGCTTCAAAAGCAGGAGGAACAAACGAGGTAGCTTCAATTCCATGCGAAACAAATGATTTAGCTTCAAATGAATGCGAAGTAGAAGGCTTAGCTTCAAATCCATGCAAAACAAATGGTTTAGCTACAAATACTTGTGATATACATCATTTAGCTACAACTGCATGCTAAACGAACGAGTTAGCTTCAAATCCATGCGATCCACATGATTTAGCTTCAAATCCATGGGATGTAGAAGGTTTAGCTTCAAATCCATGCGATACAAAAGATTTAGCTTCAAATCAATGCGAAGTAGAAGGTTTAGCTTCAAATCAATAAGGGGTAGAAGGTTTAGCTTCAAATCAATAGAATATAGAAGGTTTAGCTTCAAATCAATGCGATGTAGAAGGTATAGCTTCAAATCCATACGAAACACATGATTTAGCTCCAAATCAATTCGAAGGACAAGGCGTAGATTCAAATCCTTGCGAAGTAAATGATTTAGCTTCAAATGAATGCAAAGTAGAAGGCTTAGCTTCAAATCCATGCAAAACAAATGGTTTAGCTACAAATACTTGTGATAAACATTAATTGGCTACAACTGCATGCGAAACAAACGAGTAAGCTTCAAATCCATGCGATACACATTATTTATCTTCATATCAATGCGATGTGGAAGGTTTAGCTTCAAATCCATGCGATACACAAGATTTAGTTTCAAATCAATGCGATGTAGTAGGTTCAGCTTCAAATCCATGCGACACATATGATTTAGCTTCAGATACTTGCGATATAAGTGATAAAGCTTCAAAAGCTGTAGGAACAAACGAGGTAGCTTCAATTCCATGCGAGACACATGATTAAGCTTCAAATCAATGCGATGTAGAAGGTTTAGCTTCAAATCCATATGAAACACATGATTTAGCATCAAATCAATTCGAAGGACAAGGCTTAGATTCAAATCCATGCGAAACAAATGATTTAGCTTCAAATGAATGCGAAGTAGAAGGCTTAGCTTCAAATCCATGCAAAACAAATGGTTTAGCTACAAATACTTGTGATATACATCATTTATTTACAACAGCATGCTAAACGAACGAGTTAGCTTCAAATCCATGCGATTCACATGATTTAGCTTCAAATCAATGCGATGTAGAAGGTTTAGCTTCAAATCCATGGGATACACAAGATTTAGCTTCAAATCAATGCGATGTAGAAGGTTTAGCTTCAAATCAATTAGAGGTAGAAGGTTCAGCTTCAAATCAATAGAATATAGAAGGTTTAGCTTCAAATCAATGCGATGTAGAAGATTTAGCTTCAAATCCATGCAAAACACGTGATTTAACTTCCAATTAATGCGAAGTAGAAGGCTTAGCTTCAAATCCATGCGAATCAAATGGTTTAGCTTCCAATACTTGTGATGTACGTTATTTAGATTTAACAGCATGCGCAACGAACGAGTTAGTTTCAAATCCATGCGAAACACATGATTTAGCTTCAAATCAATGCGAAGTAGAAGGCGTAGCTTCAAATCCATGCGAAAGAAATGGTTTAGCTACAAATACTTGTGATATACATTATTTAGCTACAACTGCATGCGAAACTAACGAGTTAGCTTCAAATCCATGCGAAACACACGATTTATTTTCAAATCAATGCGATGTAGAAGGTTTGCTTCAAATCTATAAGAGGTAGATGGTTTAGCTTCAAATCAATGGAATATAGAAGGTTTAGCTTCAAATAAATGCGATGTAGAAGGTTTAGCTTCAAATCCATGCGATACACAAGATTTAGCTTCAAATCAATGCGATGTATTAGGTTCAGCTTCAAATCCATGCGACACATATGATTTAGCTTCAAATACTTGCGATATAAGTGATATAGCTTCAAAAGCTGTAGGAACAAACGAGGTAGCTTCAAATCCATGCGATACACATGATTTGGCTTCAAATCAATGCGATGTAGACGGTTTAGGTTCAAACCCACGCGAAACAAATGATTTAGCTTCAAACACATTGGGTATAAGTGATATAGCTTCAAATGCAGACTAATCAAACGAGTTAGCTTCAAAATCCACGCGATACACATGATTTAGCTTCAAATGAATGTGATGTAGAAGATTTAGCTTCAAATCCATGCGATACACAAGATTTAGCTTCAAATCAATGCGATGTAGTAGGTTCAGCTTCAAATCCATGCGACACATATCATTTAGCTCAAATACTTGCGATATAAGTGATATAGCTTCAAAAGCTGTAGGAACAAACGAGGTAGCTTAAATTCCATGCAAGACACATGATTTAGCTTCAAATCGATGCGATGTAGAAGGTTTAGCTTCAAGTCCAAGCGTAACACATGATTTAGCTTCAAATACTTGCGATATAAGTGATATAGCTTCGAATACAGCCGAAACGAACGTGTTAGCTTCAAATCCATGCGAAACACATGATTCAGCTGCAATTCAATGCGATGTAGAAGGTATAGCTTCAAATCCATGCAAAACACGTGATTTATCTTCCAATTAATGCGAAGTAGAAGGCTTAGCTTCAAATCCATGTGAATCAAATGGATTAGCTACAAATACTTGTGATATACATTATTTAGCTAGAACTGCATGCGGAACAAACGAGTTTGCTTCAAATCCATGCGAAACACATGATTTAGCTTCAACTCAATGCTATGTAGAAGGTTTAGCTGCAAATCCATGCGTCACAGATGATTTAGCTTCAGATAATTGCGATATAAGTAATATAGCTTCAAATGCAGCCGAAACACATGATTTGGCTTCAACTCGAAGCGAAACACATGATTTAGTTTCAAATCAATGCAATGTAGATGGTTTAGCTTCAAATCTGTGCGAAACAAATGATTTAGCTTCAAATAATCTCGATATTAGTGATGTAGCTTCAAATGCAGAAGAAACAAACGAGTTAGCTTGAAATCTATCCGAGACACATGATTTAGCTTCAAATCAATGCGATGTAGAAGGTTCAGCTGCAAATCCATACGAAACACATGATTTAGATTCAAATCAATTCGAAGTACAATGCTTAGATTCAAATCCATGCGAAACAAATGATTTAGCTTCAAATGAATGCGAAGTAGAAGGCTTAGCATCAAATCCATGCAAAACAAATGATTTAGCTACAAATTCTTGTGATATACATTATTTAGCTACAACTGCTTGCGAAACGAACGAGTTAGCTTCAAATCCATGCGATACACATGATTTAGCTTCAAATACTTGCGATATAAGTGATATAGCTTCAAAAGCTGTAGGAACAAACGAGGTAGCTTCAATTCCATGCGAGACACATGATTTAGCTTCAAATACTAGCGATATAAGTGATGTAGATTCAACTGCAGGCGAAACACATGATTTAGCTTCAAATCAATGCGATGTAGAAGGTTTAGCTTCAAATCCATGCGATACACTAGATTTAGCTTCAAATCAATGCGATGTAGTAGGTTCAGCTTCTAATACATGCGACACATATGATTTAGCTTCAAATACTTGCGATATAAGTGATATAGCTTCAAAAGCTGTAGGAACAAACGAGGTAGCTTCAATTCCATGCGAGACACATGATTTAGCTTCAAATCAATGCGATGTAGAAGGTTTAGCTTCAAATCCAAACGAAACAAATGATTTAGCTTCAAATCAAATCGAAGGACAAGGCTTAGATTCAAATCCATGCGAAACAAATGATTTAGCTTCAAATGAATGCGAAGTAGAAGAATTAGCTTCAAATCCATGCAAAACAATTGGTTTAGCTACATATACTTGTGATATACATTATTTAGCTACAACTGCATGCGAAACGAACGAGTTAGATTCAAATCCATGCGAAACAAATGATTTAGCTTCAAATGAATGCGAAGTAGAAGAATTAGCTTCAAATCCATGCAAAACAAATGGTTTAGCTACAAATACTTTTGATATATATTATTTAGCTACAACTGCTTGCGAAACGGACGAGTTAGCATCATATCCATGCGATACACATGATTTAGCTGCAAATCAATGCGATGTAGAAGGTTTAGCTTCAAATCCATGCGATACACATGATTAAGCTTCAAATCAATGCAATGTAGATAGTTTGCTTCAAATCCATGCGATACAAATGGTTTAGCTACAAATACTTGTGATATACATTATTTAGCTACAACTGCATGCGAAACTAACGAGTTAGCTTCAAATCTATGAGAAACACACGATTTATCTTCAAATCAATGCCATGTAGAAGGTTTAGCTTCAAATCAATAAGAGGTAGAAGGTTTAGCTTCAAATCAATAGAATATAAAAGGTTTAGCTTCAAATCAATGCGATGTAGAAGGTTTAGCTTCAAATCCATACGAAACACATGATTTAGCTTCAAATCAATTCGAAGGACAAGGCATAGATTCAAATCCATGCGAAACACATGATTTAGCTGCAAATCAATGCGATGTAGTAGGTTCAGCTTCAAATCCATGCGATATAAGTGATATAGCTTCAAAAGCAGGAGGAACAAACGAGGTAGCTTCAATTCCATGCGAAACAAATGATTTAGCTTCAAATCAATGCGAAGTAGAAGGCGTAGCTTCAAATCCATGCGAAACAAATGGTTTAGCTACAAATACTTGTGATATACATTATTTAGCTACAACTGCATGCGAAACTAACGAGTTAGCTTCAAATCGATGCGACTCACATGATTTAGTTTCAATTCAATGCGATGTAGAAGGTTTAGCTTCAAATCCATGCGATACACAAGATTTAGCTTCAAATCAATGCGATGTAGTAGGTTCAGCTTCTAATACATGCAACACATATGATTTAGCTTCAAATACTTGCGATATAAGTGATATAGCTTCAAAAGCTGTAGGCACAAACGAGGTAGCTTCAATTCCATGCGAGACACATGATTTAGCTTCAAATCAATGCGATGTAGAAGGTTTAGCTTCAAATCCATGCCATACACAAGATTTAGCTTCAAATCAATTCGAAGGACAAGGCTTAGATTCAAATCCATGCGAAACAAATGATTTAGCTTCAAATGAATGCGAAGTAGAACAATTAGCTTCAAATCCATGCGGCACATATGATTTAGCTTTAAATACTTGCGATATAAGTGACATAGTTTCAAATGGAGGCGAAACGAACGAGTTAGCTTCAAATCCATGCGAGACACATGATTTAGCTTCAAATCAATGCGATGTAGAAGGTTTAGCTTCAAATCCATGCCATACACAAGATTTAGCTTCAAATCAATTCGAAGGAAAAGGCTTAGATTCAAATCCATGCAAAACACATGATTAAGCTTCAAATGCATGCGAAACACATGATTTAGGTTCAAATTTATGCGAAACACGTGGTTTAGCATCAAATACATGCGAAACAAATTGTTTAGCTTCAGATACTTGCGATATAAGTGACATAGCTTCAAATGCGCGCGAAACAAACGAGTTTGTTTCAACTCCATACCAAACACATGATTTAGCTTCAAATCAATTCGAAGGACAAGGCTTAGATTCAAATCCATGCGAAACACATGATTTAGCTTCAAATGAATACGAAGTAGAAGAATTAGCTTCAAATCCATGCAAAACAAATGGTTTAGCTACAAATACTTGTGATATACAATATTTAGCTACAACTGCATGCGAAACGAACGAGTTAGCTTCAAATCCATGCGAAACACATGATTTAGCTGCAAATCAATGCGAAACACATTATTTAGCTGCAAATCAGTGCGAAGTAGAAGGCTCGGGTTCAAATCAATGCGATTCAAATGGTTCATCTTCAAATACTTGTGAAAGACATGATTTAGCTTCAACTGCATGCGACACACATGATTTAGATTCAAATCAATGCGATGTAGTAGGTTCAGCTTCAAATCCATGGGATATAAGTGATATAGCTTCAAAAGCAGGAGGAACAAACGAGGTAGCTTCAATTCCGTGCGAAGCAAATGATTTAGCTTCAAATTAATGCGAAGTAGAAGGCGTAGCTACAAATCCATGCGAAACAAATGGTTTAGCTACAAATACTTGTGATATACATTATTTAGCTACAACTGCATGCGAAACTAACGAGTTACCTTCAAATCCATGCGACTCACATGATTTAGTTTCAATTCAATGCGATGTAGAAGGTTTAGCTTCAAATCCATGCGATACACAAGATTTAGCTTCAAATCAATGCGATGTAGTAGGTTCAGCGTCTAATACATGCGACACATATGATTTGGCTTCAAATACTTGCGATATAAGTGATACAGCTTCAAAAGCTGTAGGCACAAACGAGGTAGCTTCAATTCCATGCGAGACACATGATTTAGCTTCAAATCAATGCGATGTAGAAGGTTCAGCTTCAAATCCATGCCATACACAAGATTTAGCTTCAAATCAATTCGAAGCACAAGGCTTAGATTCAAATCCATGCGAAACAAATGATTTAGCTTCAAATGAATGCGAAGTAGAACAATTAGCTTCAAATCCATGCGGCACATATGATTTAGCTTTAAATACTTGCGATATAAGTGACATAGTTTCAAATGGAGGCGAAACGAACGAGTTAGCTTCAAATCCATGCGAGACACATGATTTAGCTTCTAATCAATGCGATGTAGAAGGTTTAGCTTCAAATCCACGCGAAACAAATGATTTAGCTTCAAACACTTGGGGTATAAGCGATATAGCTTCAAATGCAGACTAATCAAACGAGTTAGCTTCAAAACCCACGCGTTACACATGATTCAGCTTCAAATTCTTGCGATATAAGTGATGTAGGTTAAACTGCAGGCGAAACGAACGAGTTAGCTTCAAATCCATGCGAGACACATGATTTAGCTTCAAATCAATGCGATGTAGAAGGTTCAGCTTCAAATCCATACGAAACACATGATTTAGATTCAAATCAATTCGAAGTACAATGCTTAGATTCAAATCCATGCGAAACAAATGATTTAGCTTCAAATGAATGCGAAGTAGAAGGCTTAGCTTCAAATCCATGCAAAACAAATGATTTAGCTACAAATTCTTGTGATATACATTATTTAGCTACAACTGCTTACGAAACGAACGAGTTAGCTTCAAATCCATGCGATACACATGATTTAGCTGCGAATCAATGCGATGTAGTAGGTTGAGCTTCAAATCCATGCGATATAAGTGATATAGCTTCAAAAGCAGGACGAACAAACGAGGTAGCTTCAATTCCATGCGAAACAAATGATTTAGGTTCAAATCAATGCGAAGTAGAAGGCGTAGCTTCAAATCCATGCGAAACAAATGGTTTAGCTTCAAATACTTGCGGTATAAATTGTAATAGCTTCCAATGCAGGCGGACCAAACGAGTTAGCTTCAAATCCATGCGATACACATGATTTTGCTTCTAATCAATGGGAAGTAGAAGGCTTAGCTTCAAATCCAAGCGAAACACATGATTTAGCTTCAGATACTTGCGGTATAAGTGATACAGCTTCAAATGCAGGGGAAACAAACGAGTTAGATTCAAATCCATGCAAAACACATGATTAAGCTTCAAATCAATGCGATGTGGAAGGTTTAGCTTCAAATCCATGCGATACACAAGATTTAGCTTCAAATCAATGCGCTGTAGCAGGTTCAGCTTCAAATCCATGCGACACATATAATTTAGCTTCAAATACTTGCGATATAAGTGATATAGCTGCAAAAGCTGTAGGAACAAACGAGGTAGCTTCAAATCCATGCGAAACACATAATTCAGCTGCAAATCAATGCGATGTAGAAGGTTTAGCTTCAAATCCATGCGAAACAAATGGTTTAGCTACAAATACTTGTGATATACATTATTTAGCTACAACTGCTTGCGAAACTAACGAGTTAGCTTCAAATCTATGCGAAACACACGATTTATCTTCAAATCAATGCGATGTAGAAGGTTAGCTTCAAATCAATAAGAGGTAGAAGGTTTAGCTTCAAATCAATAGAATATAGAAGGTTTAGCTTCAAATCAATGCGATGTAGAAGGTTTAGCTTCAAATCCATACGAAACACATGATTTAGCTTCAAATCAATTCGAAGGGCAAGGCTTAGATTCAAATCCATGCGAAACAAATGACTTAGCTTCAGATGAATGCGAAGTAGAAGGCTCAGCTTCAAATCCATGCGATACACAAGATTTAGCTTCAAATCAATGCGATGTAGTAGGTTCAGCTTCAAATCCATGCGACACATATGATTTAGCTTCAAATACTTGCGATATAAGTGATATAGCTTCAAAAGCTGTAGGAACAAACGAGGTAGCTTCAAATCCATGCGAAACACATGATTCAGCTGCAAATCAATGCGATGTAGAAGGTTTAGCTACAAATCCATGCGAGACACATTAGTTAGCTGCAAATCAGTGCGAAGTAGAAGGCTCGGGTTCAAATCAATGCGATTCAAATGGTTCATATTCAAATACTTGTGAAAGACATGATTTAGCTTCAACTGCATGCGAAACACATGATTTAGCTTCAAATCAATGCGATGTAGAAGGTTTTGCTTCAAATCCACGCGAAACAAATGATTTAGCTTCAAACACTTGGGGTATAAGTGATATAGCTTCAAATGCAGACTAATCAAACGAGTTAGCTTAAAAATCCACGCGATACACATGATTTATCTTCAAACACTTGCGATATAAGTGATATAGATTCAACTGCAGGCAAAACGAACGAGTTAGCTTCAAATCTATGCGAAACACATGATTTAGCTGCAAATCAATGTGATGTAGAAGGTTTAGCTTCAAATTAATGCGATGTATTAGGTTCAGCTTCAAATCCATGCGACACATATGATTTAGCTTCAAATACTTGCGATATAAGTGATATAGCTTCAAAAGCTGTAGGAACAAACGAGGTAGCTTCAATTCCATGCGAGACACATGATTTAGCTTCAAATCAATGCGATGAAGAAGGTTTAGCTTCATATCCAAGTATAACACATGATTTAGCTTCAAATATTTGCGATATAAGTGATATAGCTTCGAATACAGGCGAAACGAACGAGTTAGCTTCAAATCCATGCGAAACACATGAATCAGCTGCAAATCAATGCAATGTAGAAGGTTTAGCTTCAAATCCATGCGAAACACATGATTTAGCTGCAAATCAATGCGATGTAGAAGGTTTAGCTTCAAATCCATGCGAAACACATGATTTAGCTTCAAATCAATTCGAAGGGCAAGGCTTAGATTCAAATCCATGCGAAACAAATGATTTAGCTTCAGATGAATGCGTAGTAGAAGGCTCAGCTTCAAATCCATGCGGCACATATGATTTAGCTTTAAATACTTGCGATATAAGTGACATAGTTTCAAATGGAGGCGAAACGAACGAGTTAGCTTCCAATCCATGCGAAACACATGATTTAGCTGCTAATCAATGTGATGTAGAAGGTTTAGCTTCAAATCCATGCGATACACAAGATTTAGCTTCAAATCAATGCGATGTAGAAGGTTCAGCTTCAAACCCATGCGACACATATGATTTAGCTTCAAATACTGGCGATATAAGTGATATAGCTTCAAAAGCTGGAGGAACAAACGAGGAGGCTTCAATTCCATGCGAAACAAATGATTTAGCTTCAAATCAATGCGAAGTAGAAGGCGTAGCTTCAAATCCATGCGAAACAAATGGTTTAGCTACAAATACTTGTGATATAGATTATTTAGCTACAACTGCATGCGAAACTAACGAGTTAGCTTCAAATCCATGCGATACACATGATTTAGCTTCAAATCAATGCGACGTGGAAGGTTTAGCTTCAAATCCATGCGATACACAAGATTTAGCTTCAAATCAATGCGATGTAGTAGGTTCAGCTTCAAATCCATGCGACACATATGATTTAGCTTCAAATACTTGCGATATAAGTGATATAGCTTCAAATGCTGTAGGAACAAACGAGGTAGCTTCAATTCCATGCGAGACACATGATTTAGCTTCAAATCAATGCGATGTAGAAGGTTTAGCTTCAAATCCAAACGAAACACATGTTTTAGCTTCAAATCAATTCGAAGGACGAGGCTTAGATTCAAATCCATGCGAAACAAATGCTTTAGCTTCAAATCAATGCGAAGTAGAAGGCGTAGCTTCAAATCCATGCGAAACAAATGGTTTAGCTACAAATACTTGTGATATACATTATTGAGCTACAACTGCTTGCGAAACTAACGAGTTAGCTTCAAATCTATGCGAAACACACGATTTATATTCATATCAATGCGATGTAGAAGGTTTAGCTTCAAATCAATAAGAAGTAGAAGGTTTAGCTTCAAATCAATAGAATATAGAAGGTTTAGCTTCAAATCAATGCGATGTAGAAGGTTTAGCTTCAAATCCATACGAAACACATGATTTAGCTTCAAATCAATTCGAAGGGCAAGGCTTAGATTCAAATCCATGCGAAACAAATGATTTAGCTTCAGATGAATGCGAAGTAGAAGGCTCAGCTTCAAATCCATGCGGCCACATATGATTTAGCTTTAAATACTTGCGATATAAGTGACATAGTTTCAAATGGAGGCGAAACGAACGAGTTAGCTTCAAATCCATGCGAAACACATGATTTATCTTCAAATCAAAGCGATGTAGAAGGTTTAGCTTCAAATCCATGCGATACACAAGATTTAGCTTCAAATGAATGCGATGTAGTAGGTTCAGCTTCAAATCCATGCGACACATATGATTTAGCTTCAAATACTTGCGATATAAGTGATATAGCTTCAAAAGCTGTAGGAACAAACGAGGTAGCTTCAAATCCATGCGAAACACATGATTCAGCTGCAAATCAATGCGATGTAGAAGGTTTAGCTACAAATCCATGCGAGACACATTATTTAGCTGCAAATCAGTGCGAAGTAGAAGGCTCGGGTTCAAATCAATTCGATTCAAATGGTTCATATTGAAATACTTGTGAAAGACATGATTTAGCTTCAACTGCATGCGAAACACATGATTTAGCTTCAAATCAATGCGATGTAGAAGGTTTTGCTTCAAATCCACGCGAAACAAATGATTTAGCTTCAAACACTTGGGGTATAAGTGATATAGCTTCTAATGCAGACTAATCAAACGAGTTAGCTTAAAAATCCTCGCGATACACATGATTTATCTTCAAACACTTGCGATATAAGTGATGTAGATTCAACTGCAGGCAAAACGAACGAGTTAGCTTCAAATCCATGCGAAACACATGATATGGCTGCTAATCAATGTGATGTAGAAGGTTTAGCTTCAAATCCATGCGATACACAAGATTTAGCTTCAAATCAATGCGATGTATTAGGTTCAGCTTCAAATCCATGCGACACATATGATTTAGCTTCAAATACTTGCGATATAAGTGATATAGCTTCAAAAGCTGTAGGAACAAACGAGGTAGCTTCAATTCCATGCGAGACACATGATTTAGCTGCAAATCAATGCGATGTAGAAGGTTTAGATTCAAAACAATAAGAGGTAGAAGGTTTAGCTTCAAATCAATAGAATGTAGAAGGTTTAGCTTCAAATCAATGCGATGTAGAATGTTTAGCTTCAAATCCATACGAAACACATGATTTAGCTTCAAATCAATTCGAAGGAGAAGGCTTAGATTCAAATCCATGCGAAACAAATGATTTAGCTTCAAATCAATGCGATGTAGAAGGTATAGCTTCAAATCCATGCGATACACAAGATTTAGCTTCAAATCAATGCGATGTAGTAGGTTCAGCTTCAAATCCATGCGACACATACGATTTAGCTTCAAATACTTGCGATATAAGTGATATAGCTTCAAAAGCTGGAGGAACAAACGAGGTGGCTTCAATTCCATGCGAAACAAATGATTTAGCTTCAAATCAATGCGAAATAGAAGGCGTATCTTCAAAAACTTGCGATATTCGTGACATAGTTTCAAATGGAGGCGAAACGAACGAGTTAGCTTCAAATCCATGCGAGACACATGATTTAGCTTCTAATCAATGCGATGTAGAAGGTTTAGCTTCAAATCCACGCGAAACAAATGATTTAGCATCAAACACTTGGGGTATAAGTGATATAGCTTCAAATGCAGACTAATCAAACGAGTTAGCTTAAAAATCCACGCGATACACGTGATTTATCTTCAAACACTTGCGATATAAGTGATGTAGATTCAACTGCAGGCAAAACGAACGAGTTAGCTTCAAATCCATGCGAAACACATGATATAGCTGCTAATCAATGTGATGTAGAAGGTTTAGCTTCAAATCCACGCGAAACAAATGATTTAGCTTCAAACACTTGGGGTATAAGTGATATAGCTTCAAATGCAGACTAATCAAACGAGTTAGCTTAAAAATCCACGCGATACACATGATTTATCTTCAAACACTTGCGATATAAGTGATGTAGATTCAACTGCTTGCGAAACTAACGAGTTAGCTTCAAATCTATGCGAAACACACGATTTATCTTCAAATCAATGCGATGTAGAAGGTTTAGCTTCAAATCAATAAGAGGTAGAAGGTTTAGCTTCAAATCAATAGAATATAGAAGGTTTAGCTTCAAATCAATGCGATGTAGAAGGTTTAGCTTCAAATCCATACGAAACACATGATTTAGCTTCAAATCAATTCGAAGGGCAAGGCTTAGATTCAAATCCATGCGAAACAAATGATTTAGCTTCAGATGAATGCGAAGTAGAAGGCTCAACTTCAAATCCATGCGGCACATATGATTTAGCTTTAAATACTTGCGATATAAGTGACATAGTTTCAACTGGAGGCGAAACGAACGAGTTAGCTTCAAATCCATGCGAAACACATGATTTATCTTCAAATCAAAGCGATGTAGAAGGTTTAGCTTCAAATCCATGCGATGCACAAGATTTAGCTTCAAATCAATGCGATGTAGTAGGTTCAGCTTCAAATCCATGCGACACATATGATTTAGCTTCAAATACTTGCGATATAAGTGATATAGCTTCAAAAGCTGTAGGAACAAACGAGGTAGCTTCAAATCCATGCGAAACACATGATTCAGCTGCAAATCAATGCGATGTAGAAGGTTTAGCTACAAATCCATGCGAGACACATTAGTTAGCTGCAAATCAGTGCGAAGTAGAAGGCTCGGGTTCAAATCAATGCGATTCAAATGGTTCATATTCAAATACTTGTGAAAGACATGATTTAGCTTCAACTGCATGCGAAACACATGATTTAGCTTCAAATCAATGCGATGTAGATGGTTTTGCTTCAAATCCACGCGAAACAAATGATTTAGCTTCAAACACTTGGGGTATAAGTGATATAGCTTCAAATGCAGACTAATCAAACGAGTTAGCTTAAAAATCCACGCGATACACATGATTTATCTTCAAACACTTGCGATATAAGTGATATAGATTCAACTGCAGGCAAAACGAACGAGTTAGCTTCAAATCTATGCGAAACACATGATTTAGCTGCAAATCAATGTGATGTAGAAGGTTTAGCTTCAAATTAATGCGATGTATTAGGTTCAGCTTCAAATCCATGCGACACATATGATTTAGCTTCAAATACTTGCGATATAAGTGATATAGCTTCAAAAGCTGTAGGAACAAACGAGGTAGCTTCAATTCCATGCGAGACACATGATTTAGCTTCAAATCAATGCGATGTAGAAGGTTTAGCTTCATATCCAAGTATAACACATGATTTAGCTTCAAATATTTGCGATATAAGTGATATAGCTTCGAATACAGGCGAAACGAACGAGTTAGCTTCAAATCCATGCGAAACACATGAATCAGCTGCAAATCAATGCAATGTAGAAGGTTTACCTTCAAATCCATGCGAAACACATGATTTAGCTGCAAATCAATGCGATGTAGAAGGTTTAGCTTCAAATCCATGCGAAACACATGATTTAGCTTCAAATCAATTCGAAGGGCAAGGCTTAGATTCAAATCCATGCGAAACAAATGATTTAGCTTCAGATGAATGCGTAGTAGAAGGCTCAGCTTCAAATCCATGCGGCACATATGATTTAGCTTTAAATACTTGCGATATAAGTGACATAGTTTCAAATGGAGGCGAAACGAACGAGTTAGCTTCCAATCCATGCGAAACACATGATTTAGCTGCTAATCAATGTGATGTAGAAGGGTTTAGCTTCAAATCCATGCGATACACAAGATTTAGCTTCAAATCAATGCGATGTAGAAGGTTCAGCTTCAAACCCATGCGACACATATGATTTAGCTTCAAATACTTGCGATATAAGTGATATAGCTTCAAAAGCTGGAGGAACAAACGAGGAGGCTTCAATTCCATGCGAAACAAATGATTTAGCTTCAAATCAATGCGAAGTAGAAGGCGTAGCTTCAAATCCATGCGAAACAAATGGTTTAGCTACAAATACTTGTGATATAGATTATTTAGCTACAACTGCATGCGAAACTAACGAGTTAGCTTCAAATCCATGCGATACACATGATTTAGCTTCAAATCAATGCGACGTGGAAGGTTTAGCTTCAAATCCATGCGATACACAAGATTTAGCTTCAAATCAATGCGATGTAGTAGGTTCAGCTTCAAATCCATGCGACACATATGATTTAGCTTCAAATACTTGCGATATAAGTGATATAGCTTCAAAAGCTGTAGGAACAAACGAGGTAGCTTCAATTCCATGCGAGACACATGATTTAGCTTCAAATCAATGCGATGTAGAAGGTTTAGCTTCAAATCCAAACGAAACACATGTTTTAGCTTCAAATCAATTCGAAGGACGAGGCTTAGATTCAAATCCATGCGAAACAAAATGCTTTAGCTTCAAATCAATGCGAAGTAGAAGGCGTAGCTTCAAATCCATGCGAAACAAATGGTTTAGCTACAAATACTTGTGATATACATTATTGAGCTACAACTGCTTGCGAAACTAACGAGTTAGCTTCAAATCTATGCGAAACACACGATTTATATTCATATCAATGCGATGTAGAAGGTTTAGCTTCAAATCAATAAGAAGTAGAAGGTTTAGCTTCAAATCAATAGAATATAGAAGGTTTAGCTTCAAATCAATGCGATGTAGAAGGTTTAGCTTCAAATCCATACGAAACACATGATTTAGCTTCAAATCAATTCGAAGGGCAAGGCTTAGATTCAAATCCATGCGAAACAAATGATTTAGCTTCAGATGAATGCGAAGTAGAAGGCTCAGCTTCAAATCCATGCGGCACATATGATTTAGCTTTAAATACTTGCGATATAAGTGACATAGTTTCAAATGGAGGCGAAACGAACGAGTTAGCTTCAAATCCATGCGAAACACATGATTTATCTTCAAATCAAAGCGATGTAGAAGGTTTAGCTACAAATCCATGCGAGACACATTATTTAGCTGCAAATCAGTGCGAAGTAGAAGGCTCGGGTTCAAATCAATTCGATTCAAATGGTTCATATTCAAATACTTGTGAAAGACATGATTTAGGTTCAACTGCATGCGAAACACATGATTTAGCTTCAAATCAATGCGATGTAGAAGGTTTTGCTTCAAATCCACGCGAAACAAATGATTTAGCTTCAAACACTTGGGGTATAAGTGATATAGCTTCAAATGCAGACTAATCAAACGAGTTAGCTTAAAAATCCTCGCGATACACATGATTTATCTTCAAACACTTGCGATATAAGTGATGTAGATTCAACTGCAGGCAAAACGAACGAGTTAGCTTCAAATCCATGCGAAACACATGATATAGCTGCTAATCAATGTGATGTAGAAGGTTTAGCTTCAAATCCATGCGATACACAAGATTTAGCTTCAAATGAATGCGATGTAGTAGGTTCAGCTTCAAATCCATGCGACACATATGATTTAGCTTCAAATACTTGCGATATAAGTGATATAGCTTCAAAAGCTGGAGGATCAAACGTGGTGGCTTCAATTCCATGCGAAACAAATGATTTAGCTTCAAATCAATGCGAAGTAGAAGACGTAGCTTCAAATCCAAACGAAACAAATGGTTTAGCTACAAATACTTGTGATATAGATTATTTAGCTACAACTGCATGCGAAACTAACGAGTTAGCTTCAAATCCATGCGAAACACGCGATTTATCTTCAAATCAATGCGATGTAGAAGGTTTGCTTCAAATCAATAAGAGGTAGATGGTTTAGCTTCAAATGAATAGAATATAGAAGGTTCAGCTTCAAATCAATAGAATATAGAAGGTTTAGCTTCAAATAAATGCGATGTAGAAGGTTTAGTTTCAAATCCATACGACACACATGATTTAGATTCAAATCAATTCGAAGGACAAGGCATAGATTCAAATCCATGCGAAACAAACGATTTAGCTTCAAATGAATGCGAAGTAGAAGGCTTGGCTTCAAATCCATGCAAAACAAATGGTTTAACTACAAATACTTGTGATATACATTATTTAGCTACAACTGCATGCGAAACAAACGAGTTAACTTCAAATCCATCCGATACACATGATTTAGCTTCAAATAAATGCGATGTAGAAGGTTTAGCTTCAAATCCATGCGATACACAAGATTTAGCTTCAAATCAATGCGATGTAGAAGGTTTAGCTTCAAATCCATGCGATACACAAGATTTAGCTTCAAATCAATGCGATGTATTAGGTTCAGCTTAAAATCCATGCGACACATATGATTTAGCTTCAAATATTTGCGATATAAGTGATATAGCTTCGAATACAGGCGAAACGAACGAGTTAGCTTCAAATCCATGCGAAACACATGAATCAGCTGCAAATCAATGCAATGTAGAAGGTTTAGCTTCAAATCCATGCGAAACACACGATTTATCTTCAAATCAATGCGATGTAGAAGGTTTGCTTAAAATCTATAACAGGTAGATGGTTTAGCTTCAAATCAATGGAATATAGAAGGTTTAGCTTCAAATAAATGCGATGTAGAAGGTTTTGCTTAAAATCCATGCGATACACAAGATTTAGCTTCAAATCAATGCGATGTATTAGGTTCAGCTTCAAATCCATGCGACACATATGATTTAGCTTCAAATACTTGCGATATAAGTGATATAGCTTCAAAAGCTGAAGGAACAAACGAGGTAGCTTCAATTCCATGCGAGACACATGATTTAGCTTCAAATCAATGCGATGTAGAAGGTTTAGCTTCATATCCAAGTGTAACACATGATTTAGCTTCAAATATTTGCGATATAAGTGATATAGTTTCGAATACAGGCGAAACGAACGAGTTAGCTTCAAATCCATGCGAAACACATGAATCAGCTGAAAATCAATGCAATGTAGAAGGTTTAGCTTCAAATCCATGCGAAACACATGACTTAGCTGCAAATCAATGCGATGTAGAAGGTTTAGCTTCAAATCCATACGAAACACATGATTTAGCTTCAAATCAATTCGAAGGGCAAGGCTTAGATTCAAATCCATGCGAAACAAATGATTTAGCTTCAGATGAATGCGAAGTAGTAGGCTCAGCTTCAAATCCATGCGGCACTTATGATTTAGCTTTAAATACTTGCGATATAAGTGACATAGTTTCAAATGGAGGCGAAACGAACGACTTAGCTTCAAATCCATGCGAAACACATGATTTAGCTGCAAATCAATGTGATGTAGAAGGTTTAGCTTCAAATCCATGCGATACACAAGATTTAGCTTCAAATCAATGCGATGCAGAAGGTTCAGCTTCAAACCCATGCGACACATATGATTTAGCTTCAAATACTTGCGATATAAGTGATATAGCTTCAAAAGCTGGAGGAACAAACGAGGAGGCTTCAATTCCATGCGAAACAAATGATTTAGCTTCAAATCAATGCGAAGTAGAAGGCGTAGCTTCAAATCCATGCGAAACAAATGGTTTAGCTACAAATACTTGTGATATAGATTATTTAGCTACAACTGCATGCGAAACTAACGAGTTAGCTTCAAATCCATGCGATACACATGATTTAGCTTCAAATCAATGCGATGTGGAAGGTTTAGCTTCAAATCCATGCGATACACAAGATTTAGCTTCAAATCAATGCGATGTAGTAGGTTCAGCTTCAAATCCATGCGACACATATGATTTAGCTTCAAATACTTGCGATATAAGTGATATAGCTTCAAAAGCTGTAGGAACAAACGAGGTAGCTTCAATTCCATGCGAGGCACATGATTTAGCTTCAAATCAATGCCATGTAGAAGGTTTAGCTTCAAATCCAAACGAAACACATGTTTTAGCTTCAAATCAATTCGAAGGACAAGGCTTAGATTCAAATCCATGCGAAACAAATGATTTAGCTTCAGATGAATGCGATGTAGAAGGCTCAGTTTCAAATCCATGCGGCACATATGATTTAGCTTTAAATACTTGCGATATAAGTGACATAGTTTCAAATGGAGGCTAAACGAACGAGTTTGCTTCAAATCCATGCGAAACACATGATTTATCTTCAAATCAAAGCGATGTAGAAGGTTTAGCTTCAAATCCATGCGATACACAAGATTTAGCTTCAAATGAATGCGATGTAGTAGGTTCAGCTTCAAATCCATGCGACATATATGATTTAGCTTCAAATACTTGCGATATAAGTGATATAGCTTCAAAAGCTGTAGGAACAAACGAGGTAGCTTCAAATCCATGCGAAACACATGATTCAGCTGCAAATCAATGCGATGTAGAAGGTTTAGCTACAAATCCATGCGAGACACATTATTTAGCTGCAAATCAGTGCGAAGTAGAAGGCTCGGGTTCAAATCAATGCGATTCAAATGGTTCATATTCAAATACTTGTGAAAGACATGATTTAGCTTCAACTGCATGCGAAACACATGATTTAGCTTCAAATCAATGCGATGTAGAAGGTTTTGCTTCAAATCCAAGCGAAACAAATGATTTAGCTTCAAATACTTGCGATATGAGTGATATAGCTTCAAAAGCTGCAGGAACAAACGAGGTAGCTTCAATTCCATGCGAGACACATGACTTAGCTTCAAATCAATGCGATGTAGAAGGTTTAGCTTCATATCCAAGTGTAACACATGATTTAGCTTCAAATATTTGCGATATAAGTGATATAGCTTCGAATACAGGCGAAACGAACGAGTTAGCTTCAAATCCATGCGAAACACATGAATCAGCTGCAAATCAATGCAATGTAGAAGGTTTAGCTTCAAATCCATGCGAAACACATGATTTAGCTGCAAATCAATGCGATGTAGAAGGTTTAGCTTCAAATCCATACGAAACACATGATTTAGCTTCAAATCAATTCGAAGGGCAAGGCTTAGATTCAAATCCATGCGAAACAGATGATTTAGCTTCAGATGAATGCGAAGTAGAAGGCTCAGCTCCAAATCCATGCGGCACATATGATTTAGCTTTAAATACTTGCGATATATGTGACATAGTTTCAAATGGAGGCGAAACGAACGAGTTAGCTTCAAATCCATGCGAAACACATGATTTATCTTCAAATCAAAGCGATGTAGAAGGTTTAGCTTCAAATCCATGCGATACACAAGATTTAGCTTCAAATCAATGCGATGTAGTAGGTTCAGCTTCAAATCCATGCGACACATATGATTTAGTTTCAAATACTTGCGATATAAGTGATATAGCTTCAAAAGCTGTAGGAACAAACGATGTAGCTTCAAATCCATGCGAAACACATGATTCAGCTGCAAATCAATGCGATGTAGAAGGTTTAGCTACAAATCCATGCGAGACACATTATTTAGCTGCAAATCAGTGCGAAGTAGAAGGCTCGGGTTCAAATCAATGCGATTCAAATGGTTCATATTCAAATACTTGTGAAAGACATGATTTAGCTTCAACTGCATGCGAAACACATGATTTAGCTTCAAATCAATGAGATGTAGAAGGTTTTGCTTCAAATCCACGCGAAACAAATGATTTAGCTTCAAACACTTGGGGTATAAGTGATATAGCTTCAAATGCAGACTAATCAAACGAGTTAGCTTAAAAATCCACGCGATACACATGATTTATCTTCAAACACTTGCGATATAAGTGATGTAGATTCAACTGCAGGCAAAACGAACGAGTTAGCTTCAAATCTATGCGAAACACATGATTTAGCTGCAAATCAATGTGATGTAGAAGGTTTAGCTTCAAATCAATGCGATGTATTAGGTTCAGCTTCAAATCCATGCGACACATATGATTTAGCTTCAAATACTTGCGATATAAGTGATATAGCTTCAAAAGCTGTAGGAACAAACGAGGTAGCTTCAATTCCATGCGAGACACATGATTTAGCTTCAAATCAATGCGAGGTAGAAGGTTTAGCTTCATATCCAAGTGTAACACATGATTTAGCTTCAAATATTTGCGATATAAGTGATATAGCTTCGAATACAGGCGAAACGAACGAGTTAGCTTCAAATCCATGCGAAATACATGAATCAGCTGCAAATCAATGCAATGTAGAAGGTTTAGCTTCAAATCCATGCGAAACACATGATTTAGCTGCAAATCAATGCGATGTAGAAGGTTTAGCTTCAAATCCATGCGATACACAAGATTTAGCTTCAAATCAATGCGATGTATTAGGTTCTGCTTCAAATCCATGCGACACATATGATTTAGCTTCAAATACTTGCGATATAAGTGATATAGCTTCAAAAGCTGTAGGAACAAACGAGGTAGCTTCAATTCCATGCGAGACACATGATTTAGCTGCAAATCAATGCGATGTAGAAGGTTTAGCTTCAAAACAATAAGAGGTAGAAGGTTTAGCTTCAAATCAATAGAATGTAGAAGGTTTAGCTTCAAATCAATGCGATGTAGAATGTTTAGCTTCAAATCCATACGAAACACATGATTTAGCTTCAAATCAATTCGAAGGAGAAGGCTTAGATTCAAATCCATGCGAAACAAATGATTTAGCTTCAAATCAATGCGATGTAGAAGGTTTAGCTTCAAATCCATGCGATACACAAGATTTAGCTTCAAATCAATGCGATGTAGTAGGTTCAGCTTCAAATCCATGCGACACATATGATTTAGCTTCAAATACTTGCGATATAAGTGATATAGCTTCAAAAGCTGGAGGAACAAACGAGGTGGCTTCAATTCCATGCGAAACAAATGATTTAGCTTCAAATCAATGCGAAATAGAAGGCGTATCTTCAAAAACTTGCGATATTCTTGACATAGTTTCAAATGGAGGCGAAACGAACGAGTTAGCTTCAAATCCATGCGAGACACATGATTTAGCTTCTAATCAACGCGATGTAGAAGGTTTAGCTTCAAATCCACGCGAAACAAATGATTTAGCTTCAAACACTTGGGGTATAAGTGATATAGCTTCAAATGCAGACTAATCAAACGAGTTAGCTTAAAAATCCACGCGATACACATGATTTATCTTCAAACACTTGCGATATAAGTGATGTAGATTCAACTGCAGGCAAAACGAACGAGTTAGCTTCAAATCCATGCGAAACACATGATATAGCTGCTAATCAATGTGATGTAGAAGGTTTAGCTTCAAATCCATGCGATACACAAGATTTAGCTTCAAATCAATGCGATGCAGAAGGTTCAGCTTCAAACCCATGCGACACATATGATTTAGCTTCAAATACTTGCGATATAAGTGATATAGCTTCAAAAGCTGGAGGAACAAACGAGGAGGCTTCAATTCCATGCGAAACAAATGATTTAGCTTCAAATCAATGCGAAGTACAAGGCGTAGCTTCAAATCCATGCGAAACAAATGGTTTAGCTACGAATACTTGTGATATAGATTATTTAGCTACAACTGCATGCGAAACTAACGAGTTAGCTTCAAATCCATGCGATACACATGATTTAGATTCAAATCAATGCGATGTGGAAGGTTTAGCTTCAAATCCATGCGATACACAAGATTTAGCTTCAAATCAATGCGATGTAGTAGGTTTAGCTTCAAATCCATGCGACACATATGATTTAGCTTCAAATACTTGCGATATAAGTGATATAGCTTCAAAAGCTGTAGGAACAAACGAGGTAGCTTCAAATCCATGCGATACACATGATTTAGCTTCAAATCAATGCGATGTGGAAGGTATAGCTTCAAATCCATGCGATACACTAGATTTAGCTTCAAATCAATGCGATGTAGTAGGTTCAGCTTCAAATCCATGCGGCACATATGATTTAGCTTCAAATACTTGCGATATAAGTGATATAGCTTCAAAAGCTGTAGGAACAAACGAGGTAGCTTCAATTCCATGCGAGACACATGATTTAGCTTCAAATCAATGCGATGTAGAAGGTTTAGCTTCAAATCCAAACGAAACACATGTTTTAGCTTCAAATCAATTCGAAGGACAAGGCTTAGATTCAAATCCATGCGAAACAAATGATTTAGCTTCAGATGAATGCGAAGTAGAAGGCTCAGTTTCAAATCCATGCGGCACATATGATTTAGCTTTAAATACTTGCGATATAAGTGACATAGTTTCAAATGGAGGCGAAACGAACGAGTTAGCTTCAAATCCATGCGAAACACATGATTTATCTTCAAATCAAAGCGATGTAGAAGGTTTAGCTTCAAATCCATGCGATACACAAGATTTAGCTTCAAATGAATGCGATGTAGTAGGTTCAGCTTCAAATCCATGCGACATATATGATTTAGCTTCAAATACTTGCGATATAAGTGATATAGCTTCAAAAGCTGTAGGAACAAACGAGGTAGCTTCAAATCCATGCGAAACACATGATTCAGCTGCAAATCAATGCGATGTAGAAGGTTTAGCTACAAATCCATGCGAGACACATTATTTAGCTGCAAATCAGTGCGAAGTAGAAGGCTCGGGTTCAAATCAATGCGATTCAAATGGTTCATATTCAAATACTTGTGAAAGACATGATTTAGCTTCAACTGCATGCGAAACACATGATTTAGCTTCAAATCAATGCGATGTAGAAGGTTTTGCTTCAAATCCAAGCGAAACAAATGATTTAGCTTCAAATACTTGCGATATGAGTGATATAGCTTCAAAAGCTGTAGGAACAAACGAGGTAGCTTCAATTCCATGCGAGACACATGATTTAGCTGCAAATCAATGCGATGTAGAAGGTTTAGCTTCAAAACAATAAGAGGTAGAAGGTTTAGCTTCAAATCAATAGAATGTAGAAGGTTTAGCTTCAAATCAATGCGATGTAGAATGTTTAGCTTCAAATCCATACGAAACACATGATTTAGCTTCAAATCAATTCGAAGGAGAAGGCTTAGATTCAAATCCATGCGAAACAAATGATTTAGCTTCAAATCAATGCGATGTAGAAGGTTTAGCTTCAAATCCATGCGATACACAAGATTTAGCTTCAAATCAATGCGATGTAGTAGGTTCAGCTTCAAATCCATGCGACACATATGATTTAGCTTCAAATACTTGCGATATAAGTGATATAGCTTCAAAAGCTGGAGGAACAAACGAGGTGGCTTCAATTCCATGCGAAACAAATGATTTAGCTTCAAATCAATGCGAAATAGAAGGCGTATCTTCAAAAACTTGCGATATTCTTGACATAGTTTCAAATGGAGGCGAAACGAACGAGTTAGCTTCAAATCCATGCGAGACACATGATTTAGCTTCTAATCAACGCGATGTAGAAGGTTTAGCTTCAAATCCACGCGAAACAAATGATTTAGCTTCAAACACTTGGGGTATAAGTGATATAGCTTCAAATGCAGACTAATCAAACGAGTTAGCTTAAAAATCCACGCGATACACATGATTTATCTTCAAACACTTGCGATATAAGTGATGTAGATTCAACTGCAGGCAAAACGAACGAGTTAGCTTCAAATCCATGCGAAACACATGATATAGCTGCTAATCAATGTGATGTAGAAGGTTTAGCTTCAAATCCATGCGATACACAAGATTTAGCTTCAAATCAATGCGATGCAGAAGGTTCAGCTTCAAACCCATGCGACACATATGATTTAGCTTCAAATACTTGCGATATAAGTGATATAGCTTCAAAAGCTGGAGGAACAAACGAGGAGGCTTCAATTCCATGCGAAACAAATGATTTAGCTTCAAATCAATGCGAAGTACAAGGCGTAGCTTCAAATCCATGCGAAACAAATGGTTTAGCTACAAATACTTGTGATATAGATTATTTAGCTACAACTGCATGCGAAACTAACGAGTTAGCTTCAAATCCATGCGATACACATGATTTAGATTCAAATCAATGCGATGTGGAAGGTTTAGCTTCAAATCCATGCGATACACAAGATTTAGCTTCAAATCAATGCGATGTAGTAGGTTTAGCTTCAACTCCATGCGACACATATGATTTAGCTTCAAATACTTGCGATATAAGTGATATAGCTTCAAAAGCTGTAGGAACAAACGAGGTAGCTTCAAATCCATGCGATACACATGATTTAGCTTCAAATCAATGCGATGTGGAAGGTTTAGCTTCAAATCCATGCGATACACAAGATTTAGCTTCAAATCAATGCGATGTAGTAGGTTCAGCTTCAAATCCATGCGGCACATATGATTTAGCTTCAAATACTTGCGATATAAGTGATATAGCTTCAAAAGCTGTAGGAACAAACGAGGTAGCTTCAATTCCATGCGAGACACATGATTTAGCTTCAAATCAATGCGATGTAGAAGGTTTAGCTTCAAATCCAAACGAAACACATGTTTTAGCTTCAAATCAATTCGAAGGACAAGGCTTAGATTCAAATCCATGCGAAACAAATGATTTAGCTTCAGATGAATGCGAAGTAGAAGGCTCAGTTTCAAATCCATGCGGCACATATGATTTAGCTTTAAATACTTGCGATATAAGTGACATAGTTTCAAATGGAGGCGAAACGAACGAGTTAGCTTCAAATCCATGCGAAACACATGATTTATCTTCAAATCAAAGCGATGTAGAAGGTTTAGCTTCAAATCCATGCGATACACAAGATTTAGCTTCAAATGAATGCGATGTAGTAGGTTCAGCTTCAAATCCATGCGACATATATGATTTAGCTTCAAATACTTGCGATATAAGTGATATAGCTTCAAAAGCTGTAGGAACAAACGAGGTAGCTTCAAATCCATGCGAAACACATGATTCAGCTGCAAATCAATGCGATGTAGAAGGTTTAGCTACAAATCCATGCGAGACACATTATTTAGCTGCAAATCAGTGCGAAGTAGAAGGCTCGGGTTCAAATCAATGCGATTCAAATGGTTCATATTCAAATACTTGTGAAAGACATGATTTAGCTTCAACTGCATGCGAAACACATGATTTAGCTTCAAATCAATGCGATGTAGAAGGTTTTGCTTCAAATCCAAGCGAAACAAATGATTTAGCTTCAAATACTTGCGATATGAGTGATATAGCTTCAAAAGCTGTAGGAACAAACGAGGTAGCTTCAATTCCATGCGAGACACATGATTTAGCTTCAAATCAATGCGATGTAGAAGGTTTAGCTTCATATCCAAGTGTAACACATGATTTAGCTTCAAATATTTGCGATATAAGTGATATAGCTTCGAATACAGGCGAAACGAACGAGTTAGCTTCAAATCCATGCGAAACACATGAATCAGCTGCAAATCAATGCAATGTAGAAGGTTTAGCTTCAAATCCATGCGAAACACATGATTTAGCTGCAAATCAATGCGATGTAGAAGGTTTAGCTTCAAATCCATACGAAACACATGATTTAGCTTCAAATCAATTCGAAGGGCAAGGCTTAGATTCAAATCCATGCGAAACAAATGATTTAGCTTCAGATGAATGCGAAGTAGAAGGCTCAGCTCCAAATCCATGCGGCACATATGATTTAGCTTTAAATACTTGCGATATATGTGACATAGTTTCAAATGGAGGCGAAACGAACGAGTTAGCTTCAAATCCATGCGAAACACACGATTTATCTTCAAATAAATGCGATGTAGAAGGTTTAGCTTCAAATCAATAAGAGGTAGAAGTTTTAGCTTCAAATCAATAGAATATAGAAGGTTTAGCTTCAAATCAATGGGATGTAGAAGGTTTAGCTTCAAATCCATACGAAACACATGATTTAGCTTCAAATCAATTCGAAGGGCATGGCTTAGATTCAAATCCATGCGAAACAAATGATTTAGCTTCAGATGAATGCGAAGTAGAAGGCTCAGCTTCAAATCCATGCGGCACATATGATTTAGCTTTAAATACTTGCGATATAAGTGACATAGTTTCAAATGGAGGCGAAACGAACGAGTTAGCTTCAAATCCATGCGAAACACATGATTTATCTTCAAATCAAAGCGATGTAGAAGGTTTAGCTTCAAATCAATGCGATGTAGAAGGTTTAGCTTCAAATCCATACGAAACACATGATTTAGCTTCAAATCAATTCGAAGGGCAAGGCTTAGATTCAAATCCATGCGAAACAAATGATTTAGCTTCAGATGAATGCGAAGTAGAAGGCTCAGCTTCAAATCCATGCGGCACATATGATTTAGCTTTAAATACTTGCGATATAAGTGACATAGTTTCAACTGGAGGCGAAACGAACGAGTTAGCTTCAAATCCATGCGAAACACATGATTTATCTTCAAATCAAAGCGATGTAGAAGGTTTAGCTTCAAATCCATGCGATACACAAGATTTAGCTTCAAATGAATGCGATGTAGTAGGTTCAGCTTCAAATCCATGCGACACATATGATTTAGCTTCAAATACTTGCGATATAAGTGATATAGCTTCAAAAGCTGGAGGAACAAACGAGGTGGCTTCAATTCCATGCGAAACAAATGATTTAGCTTCAAATCAATGCGAAGTAGAAGACGTAGCTTCAAATCCAAACGAAACAAATGGTTTAGCTACAAATACTTGTGATATAGATTATTTAGCTACAACTGCATGCGAAACTAACGAGTTAGCTTCAAATCCATGCGAAACACGCGATTTATCTTCAAATCAATGCGATGTAGAAGGTTTGCTTCAAATCAATAAGAGGTAGATGGTTTAGCTTCAAATCAATAGAATATAGAAGGTTTAGCTTCAAATCAATAGAATATAGAAGGTTTAGCTTCAAATAAATGCGATGTAGAAGGTTTAGCTTCAAATCCATACGACACACATGATTTAGATTCAAATCAAGTCGAAGGACAAGGCATAGATTCAAATCCATGCGAAACAAACGATTTAGCTTCAAATGAATGCGAAGTAGAAGGCTTGGCTTCAAATCCATGCAAAACAAATGGTTCAACTACAAATACTTGTGATATACATTATTTAGCTACAACTGCATGCGAAACAAACGAGTTAACTTCAAATCCATGCGATACACATGATTTAGCTTCAAATAAATGGGATGTAGAAGGTTTAGCTTCAAATCCATGCCATACACAAGATTTAGCTTCAAATCAATGCGATGTAGTAGGTTCAGCTTCAAATCCATGCGACACATATGATTCAGCTTCAAATACTTGCGATATAAGTGATATAGCTTCAAAAGCTGTAGGAACAAACGAGGTAGCTTCAATTCCATGCGAGACACATGATTTAGCTTCAAATCAATGCGATGTAGAAGGTTCAGCTTCAAATCCATACGAAACACATGATTTAGCTTCAAATCAAATCGAAGTACAATGCTTAGATTCAAATCCATGCGATACAAATGCTTTAGCTTCAAATCAATGCGAAGTAGAAGGCGTAGCTTCAAATCCATGCGAAACAAATGGATTAGCTACAAATACTTGTGATATACATTATTTAGCTACAACTGCATGCAAAACTAACGAGTTAGCTTCAAATCCATGCGATACACATGATTTAGCTTCAAATCAATGCGATGTGGAAGGTTTAGCTTCAAATCCATGCGATACACAAGATTTAGCTACAAATCAATGCGATGTAGTAGGTTCAGCTTCAAATCCATGCGACACATATGATTTAGCTTCAAATACTTGCGATATAAGTGATATAGCTTCAAAAGATGTAGGAACAAACGAGGTAGCTTCAAATCCATGCGAAACACATGATTCAGCTGCAAATCAATGCGATGTAGAAGGTTTAGCTACAAATCCATGCGAAACACATGATATAGCTGCAAATCAATGCGATGTAGAAGGTTTAGCTTCAAATCCATGCGAAACAAATGGTTTAGCTACAAATACTTGTGATATACATTATTTAGCTACAACTGCTTGCGAAACTAACGAGTTAGCTTCAAATCTATCCGAAACACACGATTTATCTTCAAATCAATGCGATGTAGAAGGTTTAGCTTCAAATCCATACGAAACACATGATTTAGCTTCAAATCAATTCGAAGGGCAAGGCTTAGATTCAAATCCATGCGAAACAAATGATTTAGCTTCAGATGAATGCGAGGTAGAAGGCTCAGCTTCAAATCCATGCGGCACATATGATTTAGATTTAAATACTTGCGATATAAGTGATATAGCTTCAAAAGCTGTAGGAACAGACGAGGTAGCTTCAAATCCATGCGAAACACATGATTCAGCTGCAAATCAATGCGATGTAGAAGGTTTAGCTACAAATCCATGCGAGACACATTATTTAGCTGCAAATCAGTGCGAAGTAGAAGGCTCGGGTTCAAATCAATGCGATTCAAATGGTTCATATTCAAATACTTGTGAAAGACATGATTTAGCTTCAACTGCATGCGAAACACATGATTTAGCTTCAAATCAATGCGATGTAGAAGGTTTTGCTTCAAATCCATGCAAAACACGTGATTTATCTTCCAATTAATGCGAAGTAGAAGGCTTAGCTTCAAATCCATGCGAATCAAATGGTTTAGCTTCACATACTTGTGATATACGTTATTTAGATTTAACTGCATGCGCAACGAACGAGTTAGCTTCAAATCCATGCGAAACACATGATTTAACTGCAAATCAATGCGATGAAGAAGGATTAGCTTCAAATCCATGCGAAACAAATGATATAGCTTCAAACGCTTGGGGTGTAAGTGATATAGCTTCAAATGAAGACTAATCAAACGAGTTAGCTTCAAAATCCACGCGATACACATGATTTAGCTTCAAATACTAGCGATATAAGTGATGTAGATTCAACTGCAGGCGAAACGAACGTGTTATCTTCAAATCCATGCGATACACATGATTTAGCTTCAAAT
Organism: Megalopta genalis; assembly: GCF_051020955.1. NCBI lineage: Eukaryota > Metazoa > Arthropoda > Insecta > Hymenoptera > Halictidae > Megalopta > Megalopta genalis. Next base: position 45,946 of record NW_027476527.1, on the reverse strand, counting down.
CAATGCGATGTAGAAGGTTTAGCTTCAAATCATGCCATACACAAGATTTAGCTTCATATCAATGCGATGTAGTAGGTTCAGCTTCAAATCCATGCGACACATATGATTTAGCTTCAAATACTTGCGATATAAGTGATATAGCTTCAAAAGCTGTAGGAACAAACGAGGTAGCTTCAATTCCATGCGAAACACATGATTTAGCTTCAAATCAATGCGAAGTAGAAGGCGTAGCTTCAAATCCATGCAAAACAAATGGTTTAGCTACGAATACTTGTGATATACATTATTTAGCTACAACTGCAAGCGAAACTAACGATTTAGCTTCAAACCCATGCGAACACACGATTTATCTTCAAATCAATGCGATGTAGAAGGTTTAGCTTCAAATCAATAAGAGGTAGATGGTTTAGCTTCAAATCAATAGAATATAGAAGGTTTAGCTTCAAATAAATGCGAAGTAGAAGGTTTAGCTTCAAATCCATACGACACACATGATTTAGATTCAAATCAATTCGAAGGACAAGGCTTAGATTCAAATCCATGCGAAACAAATGATTTAGCTTCAAATGAATGCGAAGTAGAAGGCTTGGCTTCAAATCCATGCGATGCACATGATTTAGCTTCAAATACTTGCGATATAAGATATATAGCTTCAAATACATTCGAAACGAACGAGTTAGCTTCAAATCCATGCGATACACATGATTTAGCTTCAAATCAATGCGATGTAGAAGGTTTAGCTTCAAATGCATGACATACACAAGATTCAGCTTCAAATCAATTCGAAGGACAAGTCTTAGATTCAAATCCATGCGAAACAAATGATTTAGCTTCAAATGAATGCGAAGTAGAAGGCTTAGCTTCAAATCAATGCGATGTAGAAGGTTTAGCTTCAAATCAATAAGAGGTAGAAGGTTCTGCTTCAAATCAATAGAATATAGAAGGTTTAGCTTCAAATCAATGCGATGTAGAAGGTTTAGCTTCAAATCCATACGAAACACATGATTTAGCTTCAAATCAATTCGAAGGACAAGGCTTAGATTCAAAACCATGCGAAACAGATGATTTAGCTTCAAATGAATGCGAAGTAGAAGGCTTAGCTTCAAATCCATGCAAAACAAATGATTTAGCTTCAAATACTTGCGATATAAGTGATATAGCTTCAAATACAGGCGAAACGAACGAGTTAGCTTAAAATCCACGCGATACACATGATTTAGCTTTAAATCAATGCGATGTAGATGGTTTAGCTTCAAATCCTTGACATACACAAGATTTAGCTTCAAATCAATGCGATGTAGAAGGTTTAGCTTCAAATGCATGACATACACAAGATTCAGCTTCAAATAAATTCGAAGGACAAGGCTTAGATTCAAATCCATGCGAAACAAATGATTTAGCTTCAAATACTTGTGATATACATTATTTAGCTACAACTGCATGCGCAACGAACGAGTTAGCGTCAAATCAATGCAAATCAATGCGATGAGAAGGATTAGCTTCAAATCCGTGCGAAACAAATGATGTAGCTTCAAACGCTTGGGGTGTAAGTGATATAGCTTCAAATGAAGACTAATCAATCGAGTTAGCTTCAAAATCCACGCGATACACATGATTTAGCTTCAAATACTAGCGATATAAGTGATGTAGATTCAACTGCAGGCGAAACGAACGAGTTATCTTCAAATCCATGCGAAACACATGATTTACCTTCAAATCAATGCGATGTAGAAGGTTTAGCTTCAAATCCATGCGATACACAAGATTTAGCTTCAAATCAATGCGATGTAGTAGGTTCAGCTTCAAATCCATGCGACACATACGATTTAGCTTCAAATACTTGCGATATAAGTGATATAGCTTCAAAAGCTGTAGGAACAAACGAGGCAGCTTCAATTCCATGCGAGAAACATGATTTAGCTTCAAATCAATGCGATATAGAAGGTTTAGCTTCAAATGCATGACATACACAAGATTCAGCTTCAAATAAATTCGAAGGACAAGGCTTAGATTCAAATCCATGCGAAACAAATGATTTAGCTTCAAATGAATGCGACGTAGAAGGCTTAGCTTCAAATCCATGCAAAACAAATGGTTTAGCTACAAATACTTGTGATATACATCATTTAGCTACAACTGCATGCTATACGAACGAGTTAGCTTGAAATCCATGCGATTCACATGATTTAGCTTCAAATCAATGCGATGTAGAAGGTTTAGCTTCAAATCCATGCGATACACAAGATTTAGCTTCAAATCAATGCGATGTAGAAGGTTTAGTTTCAAATCAATAAGAGGTAGAAGGTTCTGCTTCAAATCAATAGAATATAGAAGGTTAGCTTCAAATCAATCCGATGTAGAAGGTTTAGCTTCAAATCCATACGAAACACATGATTTAGCTTCAAATCAATTCGAAGGACAAGGCTTAGATTCAAATCCATGCGAAACAAATGATTTAGCTTCAAATGAATGCGAAGTAGAAGGCTTAGCTTCAAATCCATGCAAAACAAATGGTTTAGCTACAAATACTTGTGATATACATTATTTAGCTACAACTGCATGCGAAATAAACGAGATAGCTTCAAATCCATGCTATATACATGATTTAGCTTCAAATCAATGCGATGTAGAAGGTTTAGCTTCAAATCCATGCGATACACAAGATTTAGCTTCAAATCAATGCGATGTAGAAGTTTTAGCTTCAAAACAATAAGAGGTAGATGGTTTAGCTTCAAATCAATAGAATGTAGAAGGTTTAGCTTCAAATCAATGCGATGTAGAAGGTTTAGCTTCAAATGCATACGAAACACATGATTTAGCTTCAAATCAATTCGAAGGACAAGGCTTATATTCAAATCCATGCGAAACAAATAATTTAGCTTCAAACCAATGCGATGTAGAAGGTTTAGCTTCAAATCCATGCGATACACATGATTTAGCTTCAAATCAATGCGAAGTAGAAGGCTTAGCTTCAAATCCATGCGAAACACATGGTTTAGATGCAAATCAATGCAATGTAGACGGTTTAGCTTCAAATCCATCTGAAACATATAATTTAGCTTCAGATACTTGCGATATAAGTGATATAGCTTCAAACGCAGACGAAACCAACCAGTTAGCTTCAAATCGAAGCAAAACGCATGATTTAGCTTCAAATGCAGGCGAAACAAATGGCTTAGCTTCAACAACTTGTGATATACATGATTTAGATTCAACTGCATGCGAAACAAACGAGTTAGCTTCAAATACATGCTAAACACATGATTTAGCTTCAAACCAATGCGATGTAGAAGGTTTAGCTTCATATCCGCGCGAAACAAATGATTTACATTCAAATACTTGCGATATAAGTAATATAGCTTCAAATGCAGGAGAGACAAATGAGTTAGCTTCAAATCCACGCGAAACACATGATTCAACTTCAAATCAATACGATGTAGAATGTTTAGCTTCAAATCCGCGCGAAACAAACGATTTAGCTTCAGATACTTGCGATATAAGTGATATAGCTTCAAATGCAGGCGAATCGAACGAGTTAGCTTCAAATCCATGCGAAACACCTTGTTTCTCTTCAAATCAATGCGAAACACGTGATTTAGCTTCAAATTCATGCGAAACGCATGGTTTAGCTTGATATTCATGCGAAACAAGTGGTGCTGCTTCAAATACTTGTGATATACATAATTTAGCTTCAACAGCTTGCGAAACAAAGGAGTTAGCTTCAAATCCATGCGATACACATGATTTAGCTTCAAATCAATGCGATGTAGAAGGTTTAGCTTCAAATCAATTAGAGGTAGAAGGTTCAGCTTCAAATCAATAGAATATAGAAGGTTTAGCTTCAAATCAATGCGATGTAGAAGGTTTAGCTTCAAATCCATACGAAACACATGATTTAGCTTCAAATCTATTCGAAGGACAAGACTTAGATTGAAATCCATGCGAAACAAATGATTTAGCTTCAAATGAATGCGAAGTAGAAGGCTTAGCTTCAAATCCATGCAAAACAAATGGTTTTGCTACAAATACTTGTGATATACATTATTTAGATACAACTGCATGCGAAACAAACGAGATACCTTCAAATCCATGCTATATACATGATTTAGCTTCAAATCAATGCGATGTAGTAGGTTTAGCTTCAAATCCATGCGATACACAAGATTTAGTTTCAAATCAATGCGATGTATTAGGTTCAGCTTCAAATCCATTCGACACATATGATTTAGCTTCAAATACTTGCGATATAAGTGATATAGCTTCAAAAGCAGGAGGAACAAACGAGGTAGCTTCAATTCCATGCGAAACAAATGATTTAGCTTCAAATCAATGCGAAGTAGAAGGCGTAGCTTCAAATCCATGCGAAACAAATGGTTTAGCTACAAATACTTGTGATATAGATTATTTAGCTACAACTGCATGCGAAACTAACGAGTTAGCTTCAAATCCATGCGAAACACATGATTTAGCTTCAAATCAATGCGATGTAGAAGGTTTAGCTTCAAATGCATGACATACACAAGATTCAGCTTCAAATCAATTCGAAGGACAAGTTTTAGATTCAAATCCATGCGAAACAAATGATTTAGCTTCAAATGAATGCGAAGTAGAAGGCTTAGCTTCAAATCAATGCGATGTAGAAGGTTTAGCTTCAAATCAATAAGAGGTAGAAGGTTCTGCTTCAAATCAATAGAATATAGAAGGTTTAGCTTCAAATCAATGCGATGTAGAAGGTTTAGCTTCAAATCCATACGAAACAAATGATTTAGCTTCAAATCAATTCGAAGGACAAGGCTTAGATTCAAAACCATGCGAAACAGATGATTTAGCTTCAAATGAATGCGAAGTAGAAGGCTTAGCTTCAAATCCATGCAAAACAATTGGTTTAGCTACAAATACTTGTGATATACATTATTTAGCTACAACGGCATGCGAAATAAACGAGATAGCTTCAAATCCATGCTATATACATGATTTAGCTTCAAATCAATGCGATGTAGAAGGTTTAGCTTCAAATCCATGCGATACACAAGATTTAGCTTCAAATCAATGCGATGTAGAAGGTTTAGCTTCAAATCAATAAGAGGTAGAAGGATCTGCTTCAAATCAATAGAATATAGAAGGTTTAGCTTCAAATCAATACGATGTAGAAGGTTTAGCTTCAAATCCATACGAAACACATGATTTAGCTTCAAATCAAATCGAAGGACAAGGCTTTGATTCAAATCCATCCGAAACAAATGATTTAGCTTCAAATCAATGCGATGTAGAAGGTTTAGCAACAAATCCATGCGATACACATGATTTAGCTTCGAATACTTGCGATATAAGTGATATAGCTTCAAATACAGGCGAAACGAACGAGTTAGCTTCAAATCCATGCGAAAGACATGATTCAGCTGCAAATCAATGCGATGTAGAAGGTTTAGCTTCAAATCCATGCGAACACATTATTTAGCTGCAAATCAGTACGAAGTAGAAGGGTCGGGTTCAAATCATTGCGATTCAAATGGTTGTTCTTCAAATACTTGTGAAAGTCATGATTTAGATTCAACTGCATGCGAAACACATGATTTAGCTTCAAATCAATGCGATGTAGAAGGTTTAGCTTCAAATCCATGCAAAACACGTGATTTAACTTCCAGTTAATGCGAAGTAGAAGGCTTAGCTTCAAATCCATGCGAATCAAATGGTTTAGCTTCAAATACTTGTGATATACGTTATTTAGATTTAACTGCGTGCGCAACGAACGAGTTAGCTTCAAATCCATGCGAAACACATTATTTAGCTGCAAATCAATGCGATGAAGAAGGTTTAGCTTCAAATCAATAGAATGTAGAAGGTTTAGCTTCAAGTCAATGCGATGTAGAAGGTTTAGCTTCAAGTCAATGCGATGTAGAAGGTTTAGCTTCAATTCCATGCGAAACAAATGATTTAGCTTCAAATCAATGCGAAGTAGAAGGCGTAGCTTCAAATCCATGCGAAACAAATGGTTTAGCTACAAATACTTGTGATATAGATTATTTAGCTACAACTGCATGCGAAACTAACGAGTTAGCTTCAAATCCATGCGAAACACATGATTTAGCTTCAAATCAATGCGATGTAGAAGGTTTAGCTTCAAATGCATGACATACACAAGATTCAGCTTCAAATCAATTCGAAGGACAAGTTTTAGATTCAAATCCATGCGAAACAAATGATTTAGCTTCAAATGAATGCGAAGTAGAAGGCTTAGCTTCAAATCAATGCGATGTAGAAGGTTTAGCTTCAAATCAATAAGAGGTAGAAGGTTCTGCTTCAAATCAATAGAATATAGAAGGTTTAGCTTCAAATCAATGCGATGTAGAAGGTTTAGCTTCAAATCCATACGAAACAAATGATTTAGCTTCAAATCAATTCGAAGGACAAGGCTTAGATTCAAAACCATGCGAAACAGATGATTTAGCTTCAAATGAATGCGAAGTAGAAGGCTTAGCTTCAAATCCATGCAAAACAATTGGTTTAGCTACAAATACTTGTGATATACATTATTTAGCTACAACGGCATGCGAAATAAACGAGATAGCTTCAAATCCATGCTATATACATGATTTAGCTTCAAATCAATGCGATGTAGAAGGTTTAGCTTCAAATCCATGCGATACACAAGATTTAGCTTCAAATCAATGCGATGTAGAAGGTTTAGCTTCAAATCAATAAGAGGTAGAAGGATCTGCTTCAAATCAATAGAATATAGAAGGTTTAGCTTCAAATCAATACGATGTAGAAGGTTTAGCTTCAAATCCATACGAAACACATGATTTAGCTTCAAATCAAATCGAAGGACAAGGCTTTGATTCAAATCCATCCGAAACAAATGATTTAGCTTCAAATCAATGCGATGTAGAAGGTTTAGCAACAAATCCATGCGATACACATGATTTAGCTTCGAATACTTGCGATATAAGTGATATAGCTTCAAATACAGGCGAAACGAACGAGTTAGCTTCAAATCCATGCGAAAGACATGATTCAGCTGCAAATCAATGCGATGTAGAAGGTTTAGCTTCAAATCCATGCGAACACATTATTTAGCTGCAAATCAGTACGAAGTAGAAGGGTCGGGTTCAAATCATTGCGATTCAAATGGTTGTTCTTCAAATACTTGTGAAAGTCATGATTTAGATTCAACTGCATGCGAAACACATGATTTAGCTTCAAATCAATGCGATGTAGAAGGTTTAGCTTCAAATCCATGCAAAACACGTGATTTAACTTCCAGTTAATGCGAAGTAGAAGGCTTAGCTTCAAATCCATGCGAATCAAATGGTTTAGCTTCAAATACTTGTGATATACGTTATTTAGATTTAACTGCGTGCGCAACGAACGAGTTAGCTTCAAATCCATGCGAAACACATTATTTAGCTGCAAATCAATGCGATGAAGAAGGTTTAGCTTCAAATCAATAGAATGTAGAAGGTTTAGCTTCAAGTCAATGCGATGTAGAAGGTTTAGCTTCAAGTCAATGCGATGTAGAAGGTTTAGCTTCAAATCCATACGAAACACATGATTTAGCTTCAAATCAATTCGAATGACAAGGCTTTGATTCAAATCCATGCGAAACAAATGATTTAGCTTCAAATCAATGCGATGTAGAAGGTTTAGCTTCAAATCCATGCGATACACATGATTTAGCTTCAAATACTTGCGATATAAGTGATATAGCTTCAAATACAGGCGAAACGAACGAGTTAGCTTAAAATCCACGCGATACACATGATTTAGCTTTAAATCAATGCGATGTAGATGGTTTAGCTTCAAATCCTTGACATACACAAGATTTAGCTTCAAATCAATGCGATGTAGAAGGTTTAGCTTCAAATGCATGACATACACAAGATTCAGCTTCAAATAAATTCGAAGGACAAGGCTTAGATTCAAATCCATGCGAAACAAATGATTTAGCTTCAAATACTAGCGATATAAGTGATGTAGATTCAACTGCAGGCGAAACGAACGAGTTATCTTCAAATCCATGCGAAACACATGATTTAGCTGCAAATCAATGCGAAACACATTATTTAGCTGCAAATCAGTGCGAAGTAGAAGGCTCGGGTTCAAATCAATGCGATTCAAATGGTTCATCTTCAAATACTTGTGAAAGACATGATTTAGCTTCAACTGCATGCGACACACATGATTTAGATTCAAATCAATGCGATGTAGTAGGTTCAGCTTCAAATCCATGGGATATAAGTGATATAGCTTCAAAAGCAGGAGGAACAAACGAGGTAGCTTCAATTCCGTGCGAAACAAATGATTTAGCTTCAAATTAATGCGAAGTAGAAGGCGTAGCTACAAATCCATGCGAAACAAATGGTTTAGCTACAAATACTTGTGATATACATTATTTAGCTACAACTGCATGCGAAACTAACGAGTTACCTTCAAATCCATGCGACTCACATGATTTAGTTTCAATTCAATGCGATGTAGAAGGTTTAGCTTCAAATCCATGCGATACACAAGATTTAGCTTCAAATCAATGCGATGTAGTAGGTTCAGCGTCTAATACATGCGACACATATGATTTAGCTTCAAATACTTGCGATATAAGTGATACAGCTTCAAAAGCTGTAGGCACAAACGAGGTAGCTTCAATTCCATGCGAGACACATGATTTAGCTTCAAATCAATGCGATGTAGAAGGTTCAGCTTCAAATCCATGCCATACACAAGATTTAGCTTCAAATCAATTCGAAGCACAAGGCTTAGATTCAAATCCATGCGAAACAAATGATTTAGCTTCAAATGAATGCGAAGTAGAACAATTAGCTTCAAATCCATGCGGCACATATGATTTAGCTTTAAATACTTGCGATATAAGTGACATAGTTTCAAATGGAGGCGAAACGAACGAGTTAGCTTCAAATCCATGCGAGACACATGATTTAGCTTCTAATCAATGCGATGTAGAAGGTTTAGCTTCAAATCCACGCGAAACAAATGATTTATCTTCAAACACTTGGGGTATAAGCGATATAGCTTCAAATGCAGACTAATCAAACGAGTTAGCTTCAAAACCCACGCGATACACATGATTCAGCTTCAAATTCTTGCGATATAAGTGATGTAGGTTAAACTGCAGGCGAAACGAACGAGTTAGCTTCAAATCCATGCGAGACACATGATTTAGCTTCAAATCAATGCGATGTAGAAGGTTCAGCTTCAAATCCATACGAAACACATGATTTAGATTCAAATCAATTCGAAGTACAATGCTTAGATTCAAATCCATGCGAAACAAATGATTTAGCTTCAAATGAATTCGAAGTAGAAGGCTTAGCTTCAAATCCATGCAAAACAAATGATTTAGCTACAAATTCTTGTGATATACATTATTTAGCTACAACTGCTTGCGAAACGAACGAGTTAGCTTCAAATCCATGCGATACACATGATTTAGCTGCGAATCAATGCGATGTAGTAGGTTGAGCTTCAAATCCATGCGATATAAGTGATATAGCTTCAAAAGCAGGACGAACAAACGAGGTAGCTTCAATTCCATGCGAAACAAATGATTTAGGTTCAAATCAATGCGAAGTAGAAGGCGTAGCTTCAAATCCATGCGAAACAAATGGTTTAGCTTCAAATACTTGCGGTATAAATGTAATAGCTTCCAATGCAGGCGGACCAAACGAGTTAGCTTCAAATCCATGCGATACACATGATTTTGCTTCTAATCAATGGGAAGTAGAAGGCTTAGCTTCAAATCCAAGCGAAACACATGATTTAGCTTCAGATACTTGCGGTATAAGTGATACAGCTTCAAATGCAGGGGAAACAAACGAGTTAGATTCAAATCCATGCAAAACACATGATTAAGCTTCAAATCAATGCGATGTAGAAGGCTTAGCTTCAAATCCATGCGAAACGAATGGTTTAGCTTCAAATACTTGTGTTATACATGAATTAGCTTCAACTGCATGCGAAACAAACGAGTTATCTTCAAATCCATGCGAATCACTTCATTTAGTTTCATGTCTATGCGAAGTAGAAGGCTTAGCTTCAAATCCATGCGTAACGAATGGTTTAGCTTCAAATGCTTGCGAATATAAGTGATATAGCTTCAAATGCAGGCGAAACAAACAAGTTATCTACAAATCCATGCGAAACACATGATTTAGCTGCAAATTAATGCGATGAAGAAGGATTAGCTTCAAATCCATGCGAAACAAATGATATAGCTTCAAACGCTTGGGGTGTAAGTGATATAGCTTGAAATGAAGACTAATCAAACGATTTAGCTTCAAAATTCCCGCGATACACATGATTTAGCTTCAAATACTAGCGATATAAGTGATGTAGATTCAACTGCAGGCGAAACGAACGTGTTATCTTCAAATCCATGCGAAACACATGATTTAGCTGCAAATAAATGCGAAGTAGAAGGCGTAGCTTCAAATCCATGAGAAACAAATGATTTAGCTTCAAACACTTGGGGTATAAGTGATATAGCTTCAAATACAGACTAATCAAACGAGTTAGTCTCAAAATCCACGCGATATACATGATTTAGCTTGAAATACTTGCGATATAAGTGATGTAGGTTCAACTGCAGGCGAAACGAACGAGTTAGCTTCAAATCCATGCGAAACATATGATTTAGCTGCAAATCAATGTGATGTAGAAGGTTTAGCTTCAAATACATGCGATACACAAGATTTAGATTCAAATCAATGTGATGTAGAAGGTTCAGCTTCAAATCCATGCGACACATATGATTTAGCTTCAAATACTTGCGATATAAGTGATATAGCTTCAAATGCTGGAGGAACAAACGGGGAAGCTTCAATTCCATGCGAAACAAATGATTTAACTTCAAATCAATGCGAAGTAGAAGGCTTAGCTTCAGATCCATGCGATACACAAGATTTAGCTTCAAATCAATGCGATGTAGAAGGTTCAGCTTCAAATCCATGCGACACATATGATTTAGCTTCAAATACTTGCGATATAAGTGATATAGCTTCAAAAGCTGGAGAAACAAACGAGGAAGCTTCAATTCCATGCGAAACAAATGATTTAACTTCAAATCAATGCGAAGTAGTAGGCTTAGCTTCAGATCCATGCGAAACAAATGGATTAGCTACAAATACTTGTGATATACATTATTTAGCTACAACTACATGCGGAACAAACGAGTTTGCTACAAATCCATGCGATACACATGATTTAGCTTCAAATCAATGCGATGTGGAAGGTTTAGCTTCAAATCCATGCGATACACAAGATTTAGCTTCAAATCAATGCGCTGTAGCAGGTTCAGCTTCAAATCCATGCGACACATATAATTTAGCTTCAAATACTTGCGATATAAGTGATATAGCTGCAAAAGCTGTAGGAACAAACTAGGTAGCTTCAAATCCATGCGAAACACATGATTCAGCTGCAAATCAATGCGATGTAGAAGGTTTAGCTTCAAATCCATGCGAAACAAATGGTTTAGCTACAAATACTTGTGATATACATTATTTAGCTACAACTGCTTGCGAAACTAACGAGTTAGCTTCAAATCTATGCGAAACACACGATTTATCTTCAAATCAATGCGATGTAGAAGGTTTAGCTTCAAATCAATAAGAGGTAGAAGGTTTAGCTTCAAATCAATAGAATATAGAAGGTTTAGCTTCAAATCAATGCGATGTAGAAGGTTTAGCTTCAAATCCATACGAAACACATGATTTAGCTTCAAATCAATTCGAAGGGCAAGGCTTAGATTCAAATCCATGCGAAACAAATGCCTTAGCTTCAGATGAATGCGAAGTAGAAGGCTCAGCTTCAAATCCATGCGGCACATATGATTTAGCTTTAAATACTTGCGATATAAGTGACATAGTTTCAAATGGAGGCGAAACGAACGAGTTAGCTTCAAATCCATGCGAAACACATGATTTAGCTGCAAATTAATGTGATGTAGAAGGTTTAGCTTCAAATCCATGCGATACACAAGATTTAGCTTCAAATCAATGCGATGTAGAAGGTTCAGCTTCAAACCCATGCGACACATATGATTTAGCTTCAAATACTTGCGATATAAGTGATATAGCTTCAAAAGCTGGAGGAACAAACGAGGAGGCTTCAATTCCAAGCGAAACAAATGATTTAGCTTCAAATCAATGCGAAGTAGAAGGCGTAGCTTCAAATCCGTGCGAAACAAATGGTTTAGCTACAAATACTTGTGATATACATTATTGAGCTACAACTGCTTGCGAAACTAACGAGTTAGCTTCAAATCTATGCGAAACACACGATTGATCTTCAAATCAATGCGATGTAGAAGGTTTAGCTTCAAATCAATAAGAGGTAGAAGGTTTAGCTTCAAATCAATAGAATATAGAAGGTTTAGCTTCAAATCAATGCGATGTAGAAGGTTTAGCTTCAAATCCATACGAAAACATGATTTAGCTTCAAATCAATTCGAAGGGCAAGGCTTAGATTCAAATCCATGCGAAACAAATGATTTAGCTTCAGATGAATGCGAAGTAGAAGGCTCAGCTTCAAATCCATGCGGCACATATGATTTAGCTTTAAATACTTGCGATATAAGTGACATAGTTTCAAATGGAGGCGAAACGAACGAGTTAGCTTCAAATCCATGCGAAACACATGATTTAGCTGCTAATCAATGTGATGTAGAAGGTTTAGCTTCAAATCCATGCGATACACAAGATTTAGCTTCAAATCAATGCGATGTAGAAGGTTCAGCTTCAAACCCATGCGACACATATGATTTAGCTTCAAATACTTGCGATATAAGTGATATAGCTTCAAAAGCTGGAGGAACAAACGAGGAGGCTTCAATTCCATGCGAAACAAATGATTTAGCTTCAAATCAATGCGAAGTAGAAGGCGTAGCTTCAAATCCATGCGAAACAAATGGTTTAGATACAAATACTTGTGATATAGATTATTTAGCTACAACTGCATGCGAAACTAACGAGTTAGCTTCAAATCCATGCGATACACATGATTTAGCTTCAAATCAATGCGACGTGGAAGGTTTAGCTTCAAATCCATGCGATACACAAGATTTAGCTTCAAATCAATGCGATGTAGTAGGTTCAGCTTCAAATCCATGCGACACATATGATTTAGCTTCAAATACTTGCGATATAAGTGATATAGCTTCAAAAGCTGTAGGAACAAACGAGGTAGCTTCAATTCCATGCGAGACACATGATTTAGCTTCAAATCAATGCGATGTAGAAGGTTTAGCTTCAAATCCACGCGTAACAAATGATTTAGCATCAAACACTTGGGGTATAAGTGATATAGCTTCAAATGCAGACTAATCAAACGAGTTAGCTTAAAAATCCACGCGATACACATGATTTATCTTCAAACACTTGCGATATAAGTGATGTAGATTCAACTGCAGGCAAAACGAACGAGTTAGCTTCAAATCCATGCGAAACACATGATATAGCTGCTAATCAATGTGATGTAGAAGGTTTAGCTTCAAATCCAGGCGAAACAAATGATTTAGCTTCAAACACTTGGGGTATAAGTGATATAGCTTCAAATGCAGACTAATCAAACGAGTTAGCTTAAAAATCCACGCGATACACATGATTTATCTTCAAACACTTGCGATATAAGTGATGTAGATTCAACTGCTTGCGAAACAAACGAGTTAGCTTCAAATCTATGCGAAACACACGATTTATCTTCAAATCAATGCGATGTAGAAGGTTTAGCTTCAAATCAATAAGAGGTAGAAGGTTTAGCTTCAAATCAATAGAATATAGAAGGTTTAGCTTCAAATCAATGCGATGTAGAAGGTTTAGCTTCAAATCCATACGAAAACATGATTTAGCTTCAAATCAATTCGAAGGGCAAGGCTTAGATTCAAATCCATGCGAAACAAATGATTTAGCTTCAGATGAATGCGAAGTAGAAGGCTCAGCTTCAAATCCATGCGGCACATATGATGTAGCTTTAAATACTTGCGATATAAGTGACATAGTTTCAAATGGAGGCGAAACGAACGAGTTAGCTTCAAATCCATGCGAAACACATGATTTAGCTGCTAATCAATGTGATGTAGAAGGTTTAGCTTCAAATCCATGCGATACACAAGATTTAGCTTCAAATCAATGCGATGTAGAAGGTTCAGCTTCAAACCCATGCGACACATATGATTTAGCTTCAAATACTTGCGATATAAGTGATATAGCTTCAAAAGCTGGAGGAACAAACGAGGAGGCTTCAATTCCATGCGAAACAAATGATTTAGCTTCAAATCAATGCGAAGTAGAAGGCGTAGCTTCAAATCCATGCGAAACAAATGGTTTAGCTACAAATACTTGTGATATAGATTATTTAGCTACAACTGCATGCGAAACTAACGAGTTAGCTTCAAATCCATGCGATACACATGATTTAGCTTCAAATCAATGCGACGTGGAAGGTTTAGCTTCAAATCCATGCGATACACAAGATTTAGCTTCAAATCAATGCGATGTAGTAGGTTCAGCTTCAAATCCATGCGACACATATGATTTAGCTTCAAATACTTGCGATATAAGTGATATAGCTTCAAAAGCTGTAGGAACAAACGAGGTAGCTTCAATTCCATGCGAGACACATGATTTAGCTTCAAATCAATGCGATGTAGAAGGTTTAGCTTCAAATCCACGCGAAACAAATGATTTAGCATCAAACACTTGGGGTATAAGTGATATAGCTTCAAATGCAGACTAATCAAACGAGTTAGCTTAAAAATCCACGCGATACACATGATTTATCTTCAAACACTTGCGATATAAGTGATGTAGATTCAACTGCAGGCAAAACGAACGAGTTAGCTTCAAATCCATGCGAAACACATGATATAGCTGCTAATCAATGTGATGTAGAAGGTTTAGCTTCAAATCCAGGCGAAACAAATGATTTAGCTTCAAACACTTGGGGTATAAGTGATATAGCTTCAAATGCAGACTAATCAAACGAGTTAGCTTAAAAATCCACGCGATACACATGATTTATCTTCAAACACTTGCGATATAAGTGATGTAGATTCAACTGCTTGCGAAACAAACGAGTTAGCTTCAAATCTATGCGATGTAGAAGGTTCAGCTTCAAACCCATGCGACACATATGATTTAGCTTCAAATACTTGCGATATAAGTGATATAGCTTCAAAAGCTGTAGGAACAAACGATGTAGCTTCAAATCCATGCGAAACACATGATTCAGCTGCAAATCAATGCGATGTAGAAGGTTTAGCTACAAATCCATGCGAGACACATTATTTAGCTGCAAATCAGTGCGAAGTAGAAGGCTCGGGTTCAAATCAATGCGATTCAAATGGTTCATATTCAAATACTTGTGAAAGACATGATTTAGCTTCAACTGCATGCGAAACACATGATTTAGCTTCAAATCAATGAGATGTAGAAGGTTTTGCTTCAAATCCACGCGAAACAAATGATTTAGCTTCAAACACTTGGGGTATAAGAGATATAGCTTCAAATGCAGACTAATCAAACGAGTTAGCTTAAAAATCCACGCGATACACATGATTTATCTTCAAACACTTGCGATATAAGTGATGTAGATTCAACTGCAGGCAAAACGAACGAGTTAGCTTCAAATCTATGCGAAACACATGATTTAGCTGCAAATCAATGTGATGTGGAAGGTTTAGCTTCAAATCAATGCGATGTATTAGGTTCAGCTTCAAATCCATGCGACACATATGATTTAGCTTCAAATACTTGCGATATAAGTGATATAGCTTCAAAAGCTGTAGGAACAAACGAGGTAGCTTCAATTCCATGCGAGACACATGATTTAGCTTCAAATCAATGCGATGTAGAAGGTTTAGCTTCATATCCAAGTGTAACACATGATTTAGCTTCAAATATTTGCGATATAAGTGATATAGCTTCGAATACAGGCGAAACGAACGAGTTAGCTTCAAATCCATGCGAAATACATGAATCAGCTGCAAATCAATGCAATGTAGAAGGTTTAGCTTCAAATCCATGCGAAACACATGATTTAGCTGCAAATCAATGCGATGTAGATGGTTTAGCTTCAAATCCATGCGATACACAAGATTTAGCTTCAAATCAATGCGATGTATTAGGTTCAGCTTCAAATCCATGCGACACATATGATTTAGCTTCAAATACTTGCGATATAAGTGATATAGCTTCAAAAGCTGTAGGAACAAACGAGGTAGCTTCAATTCCATGCGAGACACATGATTTAGCTGCAAATCAATGCGATGTAGAAGGTTTAGCTTCAAAACAATAAGAGGTAGAAGGTTTAGCTTCAAATCAATAGAATGTAGAAGGTTTAGCTTCAAATCAATGCGATGTAGAATGTTTAGCTTCAAATCCATACGAAACACATGATTTAGCTTCAAATCAATTCGAAGGAGAAGGCTTAGATTCAAATCCATGCGAAACAAATGATTTAGCTTCAAATCAATGCGATGTAGAAGGTTTAGCTCCAAATCCATGCGATACACAAGATTTAGCTTCAAATCAATGCGATGTAGTAGGTTCAGCTTCAAATCCATGCGACACATATGATTTAGCTTCAAATACTTGCGATATAAGTGATATAGCTTCAAAAGCTGGAGGAACAAACGAGGTGGCTTCAATTCCATGCGAAACAAATGATTTAGCTTCAAATCAATGCGAAATAGAAGGCGTATCTTCAAAAACTTGCGATATTCTTGACATAGTTTCAAATGGAGGCGAAACGAACGAGTTAGCTTCAAATCCATGCGAGACACATGATTTAGCTTCTAATCAATGCGATGTAGAAGGTTTAGCTTCAAATCCACGCGAAACAAATGATTTAGCTTCAAACACTTGGGGTATAAGTGATATAGCTTCAAATGCAGACTAATCAAACGAGTTAGCTTAAAAATCCACGCGATACACATGATTTATCTTCAAACACTTGCGATATAAGTGATGTAGATTCAACTGCAGGCAAAACGAACGAGTTAGCTTCAAATCCATGCGAAACACATGATATAGCTGCTAATCAATGTGATGTAGAAGGTTTAGCTTCAAATCCATGCGATACACAAGATTTAGCTTCAAATCAATGCGATGCAGAAGGTTCAGCTTCAAACCCATGCGACACATATGATTTAGCTTCAAATACTTGCGATATAAGTGATATAGCTTCAAAAGCTGGAGGAACAAACGAGGAGGCTTCAATTCCATGCGAAACAAATGATTTAGCTTCAAATCAATGCGAAGTACAAGGCGTAGCTTCAAATCCATGCGAAACAAATGGTTTAGCTACAAATACTTGTGATATAGATTATTTAGCTACAACTGCATGCGAAACTAACGAGTTAGCTTCAAATCCATGCGATACACATGATTTAGATTCAAATCAATGCGATGTGGAAGGTTTAGCTTCAAATCCATGCGATACACAAGATTTAGCTTCAAATCAATGCGATGTAGTAGGTTTAGCTTCAAATCCATGCGACACATATGATTTAGCTTCAAATACTTGCGATATAAGTGATATAGCTTCAAAAGCTGTAGGAACAAACGAGGTAGCTTCAAATCCATGCGATACACATGATTTAGCTTCAAATCAATGCGATGTGGAAGGTTTAGCTTCAAATCCATGCGATACACAAGATTTAGCTTCAAATCAATGCGATGTAGTAGGTTCAGCTTCAAATCCATGCGGCACATATGATTTAGCTTCAAATACTTGCGATATAAGTGATATAGCTTCAAAAGCTGTAGGAACAAACGAGGAAGCTTCAATTCCATGCGAGACACATGATTTAGCTTCAAATCAATGCGATGTAGAAGGTTTAGCTTCAAATCCAAACGAAACACATGTTTTAGCTTCAAATCAATTCGAAGGACAAGGCTTAGATTCAAATCCATGCGAAACAAATGATTTAGCTTCAGATGAATGCGAAGTAGAAGGCTCAGTTTCAAATCCATGCGGCACATATGATTTAGCTTTAAATACTTGCGATATAAGTGACATAGTTTCAAATGGAGGCGAAACGAACGAGTTAGCTTCAAATCCATGCGAAACACATGATTTATCTTCAAATCAAAGCGATGTAGAAGGTTTAGCTTCAAATCCATGCGATACACAAGATTTAGCTTCAAATGAATGCGATGTAGTAGGTTCAGCTTCAAATCCATGCGACACATATGATTTAGCTTCAAATACTTGCGATATAAGTGATATAGCTTCAAAAGCTGTAGGAACAAACGAGGAAGCTTCAATTCCATGCGAGACACATGATTTAGCTTCAAATCAATGCGATGTAGAAGGTTTAGCTTCAAATCCAAACGAAACACATGTTTTAGCTTCAAATCAATTCGAAGGACAAGGCTTAGATTCAAATCCATGCGAAACAAATGATTTAGCTTCAGATGAATGCGAAGTAGAAGGCTCAGTTTCAAATCCATGCGGCACATATGATTTAGCTTTAAATACTTGCGATATAAGTGACATAGTTTCAAATGGAGGCGAAACGAACGAGTTAGCTTCAAATCCATGCGAAACACATGATTTATCTTCAAATCAAAGCGATGTAGAAGGTTTAGCTTCAAATCCATGCGATACACAAGATTTAGCTTCAAATGAATGCGATGTAGTAGGTTCAGCTTCAAATCCATGCGACACATATGATTTAGCTTCAAATACTTGCGATATAAGTGATATAGCTTCAAAAGCTGTAGGAACAAACGAGGAAGCTTCAACTGCATGCGAAACACATGATTTAGCTTCAAATCAATGCGATGTAGAAGGTTTTGCTTCAAATCCAAGCGAAACAAATGATTTAGCTTCAAATACTTGCGATATGAGTGATATAGCTTCAAAAGCTGTAGGAACAAACGAGGTAGCTTCAATTCCATGCGAGACACATGATTTAGCTTCAAATCAATGCGATGTAGAAGACGTAGCTTCAAATCCAAACGAAACAAATGGTTTAGCTACAAATACTTGTGATATAGATTATTTAGCTACAACTGCATGCGAAACTAACGAGTTAGCTTCAAATCCATGCGAAACACGCGATTTATCTTCAAATCAATGCGATGTAGAAGGTTTGCTTCAAATCAATAAGAGGTAGATGGTTTAGCTTCAAATCAATAGAATATAGAAGGTTTAGCTTCAAATCAATAGAATATATAAGGTTTAGCTTCAAATAAATGCGATGTAGAAGGTTTAGCTTCAAATCCATACGACACACATGATTTAGATTCAAATCAAGTCGAAGGACAAGGCATAGATTCAAATCCATGCGAAACAAACGATTTAGCTTCAAATGAATGCGAAGTAGAAGGCTTGGCTTCAAATCCATGCAAAACAAATGGTTTAACTACAAATACTTGTGATATACATTATTTAGCTACAACTGCATGCGAAACAAACGAGTTAACTTCAAATCCATGCGATACACATGATTTAGCTTCAAATAAATGGGATGTAGAAGGTTTAGCTTCAAATCCATGCCATACACAAGATTTAGCTTCAAATCAATGCGATGTAGTAGGTTCAGCTTCAAATCCATGCGACACATATGATTCAGCTTCAAATACTTGCGATATAAGTGATATAGCTTCAAAAGCTGTAGGAACAATCGAGGTAGCTTCAATTCCATGCGAGACACATGATTTAGCTTCAAATCAATGCGATGTAGAAGGTTCAGCTTCAAATCCATACGAAACACATGATTTAGCTTCAAATCAAATCGAAGTACAATGCTTAGATTCAAATCCATGCGATACAAATGCTTTAGCTTCAAATCAATGCGAAGTAGAAGGCGTAGCTTCAAATCCATGCGAAACAAATGGATTAGCTACAAATACTTGTGATATACATTATTTAGCTACAACTGCATGCAAAACTAACGAGTTAGCTTCAAATCCATGCGATACACATGATTTAGCTTCAAATCAATGCGATGTGGAAGGTTTAGCTTCAAATCCATGCGATACACAAGATTTAGCTACAAATCAATGCGATGTAGTAGGTTCAGCTTCAAATCCATGCGACACATATGATTTAGCTTCAAATACTTGCGATATAAGTGATATAGCTTCAAAAGATGTAGGAACAAACGAGGTAGCTTCAAATCCATGCGAAACACATGATTCAGCTGCAAATCAATGCGATGTAGAAGGTTTAGCTACAAATCCATGCGAAACACATGATATAGCTGCAAATCAATGCGATGTAGAAGGTTTAGCTTCAAATCCATGCGAAACAAATGGTTTAGCTACAAATACTTGTGATATACATTATTTAGCTACAACTGCTTGCGAAACTAACGAGTTAGCTTCAAATCTATCCGAAACACACGATTTATCTTCAAATCAATGCGATGTAGAAGGTTTAGCTTCAAATCCATACGAAACACATGATTTAGCTTCAAATCAATTCGAAGGGCAAGGCTTAGATTCAAATCCATGCGAAACAAATGATTTAGCTTCAGATGAATGCGAGGTAGAAGGCTCAGTTTCAAATCCATGCGGCACATATGATTTAGATTTAAATACTTGCGATATAAGTGATATAGCTTCAAAAGCTGTAGGAACAGACGAGGTAGCTTCAAATCCATGCGAAACACATGATTCAGCTGCAAATCAATGCGATGTAGAAGGTTTAGCTACAAATCCATGCGAGACACATTATTTAGCTGCAAATCAGTGCGAAGTAGAAGGCTCGGGTTCAAATCAATGCGATTCAAATGGTTCATATTCAAATACTTGTGAAAGACATGATTTAGCTTCAACTGCATGCGAAACACATGATTTAGCTTCAAATCAATGCGATGTAGAAGGTTTTGCTTCAAATCCATGCAAAACACGTGATTTATCTTCCAATTAATGCGAAGTAGAAGGCTTAGCTTCAAATCCATGCGAATCAAATGGTTTAGCTTCACATACTTGTGATATACGTTATTTAGATTTAACTGCATGCGCAACGAACGAGTTAGCTTCAAATCCATGCGAAACACATGATTTAGCTGCAAATCAATGCGATGAAGAAGGATTAGCTTCAAATCCATGCGAAACAAATGATATAGCTTCAAACGCTTGGGGTGTAAGTGATATAGCTTCAAATGAAGACTAATCAAACGAGTTAGCTTCAAAATCCACGCGATACACATGATTTAGCTTCAAATACTAGCGATATAAGTGATGTAGATTCAACTGCAGGCGAAACGAACGTGTTATCTTCAAATCCATGCGAAACAAATGATTTAGCTTCAGATGAATGAGAAGTAGAAGGCTCAGCTTCAAATCCATGCGGCACATATGATTTAGCTTTAAATACTTGCGATATAAGTGACATAGTTTCAAAAGGAGGCGAAATGAACGAGTTAGCTTCAAATCCATGCGAAACACATGATTTAGCTGCAAATCAATGCGATGTAGAAGGTTTAGCTTCAAATCCATACGAAACACATGATTTAGCTTCAAATCAATTCGAAGGGCAAGTCTTAGATTCAAATCCATGCGAAACAAATGATTTAGCTTCAGATGAATGCGAAGTAGAAGGCTCAGCTTCGAACCCATGCGGCACATATGATTTAGCTTCAAATACTTGCGATATAAGTGATATAGCTTCAAAAGCTGGAGGAACAAACGAGGAGGCTTCAATTCCATGCGAAACAAATGATTTAGCTTCAAATCAATGCGAAGTAGAAGGCGTAGCTTCAAATCCATGCGAAACAAATGGTTTAGCTACAAATACTTGTGATATAGATTATTTAGCTACAACTGCATGCGAAACTAACGAGTTAGCTTCAAATCCATGCGATACACATGATTTAGCTTCAAATCAATGCGATGTGGAAGGTTTAGCTTCAAATCCATGCGATACACAAGATTTAGCTACAAATCAATGCGATGTAGTAGGTTCAGCTTCAAATCCATGCGACACATATGATTCAGCTTCAAATACTTGCGATATAAATGATATAGCTTCAAAAGCTGTAGCAACAAACGAGGTAGCTTCAATTCCATGCGAGACACATGATTTAGCTTCAAATCAATGCGATGTAGAAGGTTCAGCTTCAAATCCATACGACACACATGAATTAGATTCAAATCAATTCGAAGGACAAGGCATAGATTCAAATCCATGCGAAACAAACGATTTAGCTTCAAATGAATGCGAAGTACAAGGCTTGGCTTCAAATCCATGCAAAACAAATGGTTTAACTACAAATACTTGTGATATACATTATTTAGATACAACTGCATGCGAAACAAACGAGTTAACTTCAAATCCATGCGATACACATGATTTAGCTTCAAATCAATGCGATGTAGAAGGTTTAGCTTCAAATCCATGCCATACACAAGATTTAGCTTCATATCAATGCGATGTAGTAGGTTCAGCTTCAAATCCATGCGACACATATGATTTAGCTTCAAATACTTGCGATATAAGTGATATAGCTTCAAAAGCTGTAGGAACAAACGAGGTAGCTTCAATTCCATGCGAGACACATGATTTAGCTTCAAATCAATGCGATGTAGAAGGTTCAGCTTCAAATTCAAGCGTAACACATGATTTAGCTTCAAATCAATGCGATGTAGAAGGTTCAGCTTCAAATCCATGCGACACATATGATTTAGCTTCAAATACTTGCGATATAAGTGATATAGCTTGGAATGCTGGAGGAACAAACGAGGTTGCTTCAATTCCATGCGAAACACATGATTTAGCTTCAAATCAATGCGATGTAGAAGGTTTCGTTTCAAATCCATGCCATACACAAGATTTAGCTTCAAATCAATGCGATGTAGTAGGTTCAGCTTCAAATCCGTGCGACACATATGATTAAGCTTCAAATACTTGCGATATAAGTGATATAGCTTCAAAAGCTGTAGGAACAAACGAGCTAGCTTCAATTCCATGCGAGACACATGATTTTGCTTCAAATCAACTCGAAGTACAAGGCTTAGATTCAAATCCATGCGAAACAAATGGTTTAGCTACAAATACTTGTGATATACGTAATTTAGATTTAACTGCATGAGCAACGAACGAGTTAGTTTCAAATCCATGCGAAACACATGATTTAGCTGCAAATCAATGCGATGTAGAAGGTTTAGCTTCAAATCCATGGGAAACAAATGATTAAGCTTCAGATGCTTGCGATGTAAGTGATATAGCATCAAATGCATCCGACACAAACAAGTTAGCTTCATATCCATGCGAAACAAATGATTTACCTTCAAATGCTTGCGGTATAAATGATATAGCTTCAACTGCAGGCGAAGCAAACGAGTTAGATTCAAATCCATGCGAAACACATGATTTAACTTCAGATCAATGCGAAGTAGAAGGCTTATCTGCAAATCCATGCGATACAAATTGTTTAGCTTCAAATACTTGGGATATACATGATTTAGCTTCAACTGCACTCGAAACAAACGAGTTAGCTTCAAATACATGCGAAACACATGATTTAGCTTCAAATCAATGCGAAGTAGAAGACTTATCTTCAAATCCATGCGATAGAAATTGTTTAGCTTCAAATACTTGGGATATGCATGATTTAGCTTCAACTGCACTCGATACAAACGAGTTAGCTTCAAATACATGCGAAACACATGATTTAGATTCAAATCAATGCGTATTAGAAGGCTTAGCTTCAAATCCATGCGAAACGAATGATTTAGCTTTAAATACTTGCAGTATAAATGAAAGAGCTTCAAATGCAAGCGAAACAAACGATTTAGCTTCAAATCAATGCGAAATAGAAGGCTTAGATTCAAATCCAAGCGAAACACATGATTTAGCTTCAAATACTTGTGATATACGTGATTTAGATTCAACTGCATGGGAAATAAACGAGTTAGCTCGAAATCCGAGCGAAACACATGCTTTCGCTTCAAATAAAAGCGAAGTAGAAGGCTTAGCGTCAAATCCATTCGAGACATACGATTTGGCTTCAAATACTGGCGGTATAAATGAAGTAGTTTCAAATGCAAGCGAAACAAACGAGATAGATTGAAATCCATGCGCAATACATGATTTAGCTTCAAATCAATTCGAAGTAGAAGGATTAGCTTCAAATCCAAGCGGGACACATGATTTAGCTTCAAATCAGTGCGAAGTAGAAGGCTCAGCTTCAAATCCATGCGAATCTAACGGTTCGGCTTCAAATACTTATGAAATACATGATTTAGCTTCAACTGCATGCGAAACAAACGAGGCAGTTTCAAATCCATGAGAAACACATGATATAGCTTCAAATCAATGCGATGTAGAAGGTTTAGCAACAAATACATGAGAAAAAAATGGTTTAGCTTCAAACACTTGCGATATAAGTGATATAGCTTCAAATTCAGGAGAGACAATTGAGTTAGCTTCAAATCCATGAGAAACACATGATTCAGCTTCAAATCAATGCGATGTAGAACGTTTAGCTTCAAATCCGCGCGAAACAAATGATTTGGCTTCAAATTCTTGCGATATAAGTGATATAGCTTCAAATGCAGGCGAAATAAACGAGTTAGCGTCAAATCCATGCGGATCACATGATTTAACTTCAAATCAATGCGAAGTAAATGGCTTATCTTCAAATCCATGCGATACAAATGGTTTAGATTCAAATAATTGTGATATTCATGATTTAGCTTCAGCTGCATTCGAAGCAGACGAGTTAGCTTCGAATCCACGCGAAATAGATTATTTAGCTTCAAAACAATGCAGTGGCAGTATAAATGAAAGAGCTTCAAAGGCAAGCGAAACAAACGAGTTAGCTTCAAATCCATGCAAAACACATGATTAAGCTTCAAATCAATGCGATGTAGACGGTTTAGCTTCAAATCTATGAGAAACAAATGATTTAGATTCAGATGCTTGCGATATAAGTCATATAGCTTCAAATGCTGACGAAACAAACGGGTTAGCTTCAACTCCATGCGAAACACATGATTTAGCTTCAAATCAATAAGATGTAGCAGGTTTAGCTTCAAATCAATGCAATGTGGAATGTATAGCTTCAAATCCATGCGACACAAATGTTTTAGCGTCAGATACTTGCGATGTAAGTGATACAGCTTCAAATGCAGGGGAAACAAACGAGATAGAATCAAATCCATGCAAAACACACGATTAAGCTTCAAATCAATGCTATGTAGAAGGTTCAGCTTAAAAAATAATGCCAAACAAATGATTTAGATTCTGATACTTGCGATATGAGTGATATAGCTTCAAATGCTGTCGAAACAAATGGGTAAGCTTCAACTCGATGCAAAACACATGATTTAGCATCAAATCAATAAGATGTGGCAGGTTTAGCTTCAAACCCATGCGACACAAATGATTTAGCGTCAGATACTTGCGATATAAGTTATATAGCTTCAAATGCAGGGGAAACAAACGAGTTAGCTTCAAATTCATGCAAAACACACGATTAAGCTTCAAATCAATGCGATGTAGAAGGTTTAGCTTCAAATCCATTCGAACCAAATGGTTTAGGTACAAATACCTGTGATATACGTTATTTAGATTTAACTGCTTGCGCAACGAACGAGTTAGCTTCAAATCCAAGCGAAACACATGATTTAGCTTCAAATCCAAGCGAAACACATGGTTTAGCTTCAGATCAATGCGATGTAGAAGGTTTAACTTCAAATCAACGCGAAACAATTGAATTAGCTTCAAACACTTGGGATATAATTGATATAGCTTCAAATGCAGACGAATGAAATGAGTTAGCTTCAAAATCGATTCGATACAAATGATGTACCTTAAAATCAATGCGATGTAGTAGGATTTGCTTCAAATCCATGCTAAACAAACGATTGAGCTTCAAACACATCGGATATAGGTGATATAGTTTCATCTGCATGCGAAACAAACGAGTTAGCTTCAAGTCCATGCGAAACACATGATTTAGCTGCAAATCAATGCGATGTAGAAGGTTTAGCTTCAAATCAATGCGAAACACATGATTTAGCTTCAAATCAACTCGAAGTACAAGGCTTAGATTCAAATCCATGCGAAACAAATGGTTTTGCCACAAATACTTGTGATATACGTTATTTAGATTTAACTGCATGTTAAACGAACGAGTTAGCTTCAAATCCATGCGAAACACAGGATTTAGCTTCAAATCAATTCGGAGTACAAGGCATAGATTCAATTCCATGCGAAACAAATGGTTTAGCTACAAATACTTGTGATATACGTAATTTAGATTTAACTGCATGCGCAACGAACGAGTTAGTTTCAAATCCATGCGAAACACATGATTTAGCTGCAAATCAATACGATGTGGAAGGTTTAGCTTCAAATCCATGGGAAACAAATGATTAAGCTTCAGATGCTTGCGATATAAGTGATATAGCATCAAATGCATCCGAAACAAACAAGTTAGCTTCATATCCATGCGAAACAAATGATTTACCTTCAAAAGCTTGCGATATAAATGGTATAGCTTCAACTGCAGGCGAAGCAAACGAGTTAGATTCAAACCCATGCGAAACACATGATTTAACTTCAGATCAATGCGAAGTAGAAGGCTTATCTGCAAATCCATGCGATACAAATTGTTTAGCTTCAAATCAATGCGATGTAGAAGGTTTAGCTTCAAATGCATGACATACACAAGATTCAGCTTCAAATCAATTCGAAGGACAAGTCTTAGATTCAAATCCATGCGAAACAAATGATTTAGCTTCAAATGAATGCGAAGTAGAAGGCTTAGCTTCAAATCAATGCGATGTAGAAGGTTTAGCTTCAAATCCATGCGATACACAAGATTTAGCTTCAAATCAATGCGATGTAGTAGGGTCAGCTTCAAATCCATGCGACACATTCGATTTAGCTTCAAATACTTGCGATATAAGTGATATAGCTTCAAAAGCTGTAGGAACAAACGAGGTAGCTTCAATTCCATGCGAGAAACATGATTTAGCTTCAAATCAATGCGATGTAGAAGATTTAGCTTCAAAACAATAAGAGGTAGAAGGTTTAGCTTAAAATCAATAGAATGTAGAAGGTTTAGCTTCAAATCAATGCGATGTAGAAGGTTTAGCTTCAAATCCATGGGAAACAAATGATTAAGCTTCAGATGCTTGCGATATAAGTGATATAGCATCAAATGCATCCGAAACAAACAAGTTAGCTTCATATCCATGCGAAACAAATGATTTACCTTCAAAAGCTTGCGATATAAATGGTATAGCTTCAACTGCAGGCGAAGCAAACGAGTTAGATTCAAACCCATGCGAAACACATGACTTAACTTCAGATCAATGCGAAGTAGAAGGCTTATCTGCAAATCCATGCGATACAAATTGTTTAGCTTCAAATACTTGGGATATGCATGATTTAGCTTCAACTGCACTCGAAACAAACGAGTTAGCTTCAAATACATGCGAAACACATGATTTAGCTTCAAATCAATGCGAAATAGAAGGCTTATCTTCAAATCCATGCGATAGAATTTGTTTAGCTTCAAATACTTGGGATATACATGATTTAGCTTCAACTGCACTCGATACAAACGAGTTAGCTTCAAATACATGCGAAACACATGATTTAGATTCAAAACAATGCGTATTAGAAGGCTTAGCTTCAAATCCATGCGAAACGAATGATTTAGCTTTAAATACTTGCAGTATAAATGAAAGAGCTTCAAATGCAAGCGAAACAAACGATTTAGCTTCAAATCAATGCGAAATAGAAGGCTTAGCTTTAACGCCATGCGAATCGAATGATTTAGGTTCAAATACTTGCGAATATGAGGGATACAGCTTCAAATGCATGCGAAACCAACCAGTTAGCTTCAAGTCCACGCGAAACACATGATTTAGCTTCAAATCAATGCGACACACATGATTTAGCTTCAAATCAATGCGAAGTAGAAGGCTTAGCTTCAAATCCACGCGAAACACATGGTTTAGATGCAAATCAATGCAATGTAGACGGTTTAGCTTCAAATCCATGCGAGAAACATGATTTAGCTTCAAATCAATGCGATGTAGAAGTTTTAGCTTCAAAACAATAAGAGGTAGAAGGTTTAGCTTCAAATCAATATAATGTAGAAGGTTTAGCTTCAAATCAATGCGATGTAGAAGGTTTAGCTTCAAATCCATACGAAACACATGATTTAGCTTCAAATCAATTCGAAGGACAAGGCTTAGATTCAAATCCATGCGAAACAAATGATTTAGCTTCAAATCAATGCGATGTAGAAGGTTTAGATTCAAATCCATGCGATGCACATGATTTAGCTTCAAATCAATGCGATGTAGAAGGTTTAGCTTCAAATGCATGACATACACAAGATTCAGCTTCAAATCAATTCGAAGGACAAGTCTTAGATTCAAATCCATGCGAAACAAATGATTTAGCTTCAAATGAATGCGAAGAAGAAGGCTTAGCTTCAAATCAATGCGATGTAGAAGGTTTAGCTTCAAATCAATAAGAGGTAGAAGGTTCTGCTTCAAATCAATAGAATATAGAAGGTTTAGCTTCAAATCAATGCGATGTAGAAGGTTTAGCTTCAAATCCATACGAAACACATGATTTAGCTTCAAATCAATTCGAAGGACAAGGCTTAGATTCAAAACCATGCGAAACAGATGATTTAGCTTCAAATGAATGCGAAGTAGAAGGCTTAGCTTCAAATCCATGCAAAACAAATGATTTAGCTTCAAATACTTGCGATATAAGTGATATAGCTTCAAATACAGGCGAAACGAACGAGTTAGCTTAAAATCCACGCGATACACATGATTTAGCTTTAAATCAATGCGATGTAGATGGTTTAGCTTCAAATCCTTGACATACACAAGATTTAGCTTCAAATCAATGCGATGTAGAAGGTTTAGCTTCAAATGCATGACATACACAAGATTCAGCTTCAAATAAATTCGAAGGACAAGGCTTAGATTCAAATCCATGCGAAACAAATGAATTAGCTTCAAATACTTGTGATATACATTATTTAGCTACAACTGCATGCGCAACGAACGAGTTAGCGTCAAATCAATGCAAATCAATGCGATGAAGAAGGATTAGCTTCAAATCCGTGCGAAACAAATGATGTAGCTTCAAACGCTTGGGGTGTAAGTGATATAGCTTCAAATGAAGACTAATCAATCGAGTTAGCTTCAAAATCCACGCGATACACATGATTTAGCTTCAAATACTAGCGATATAAGTGATGTAGATTCAACTGCAGGCGAAACGAACGAGTTATCTTCAAATCCATGCGAAACACATGATTTACCTTCAAATCAATGCGATGTAGAAGGTTTAGCTTCAAATCCATGCGATACACAAGATTTAGCTTCAAATCAATGCGATGTAGTAGGTTCAGCTTCAAATCCATGCGACACATACGATTTAGCTTCAAATACTTGCGATATAAGTGATATAGCTTCAAAAGCTGTAGGAACAAACGAGGCAGCTTCAATTCCATGCGAGAAACATGATTTAGCTTCAAATCAATGCGATATAGAAGGTTTAGCTTCAAATGCATGACATACACAAGATTCAGCTTCAAATAAATTCGAAGGACAAGGCTTAGATTCAAATCCATGCGAAACAAATGATTTAGCTTCAAATGAATGCGACGTAGAAGGCTTAGCTTCAAATCCATGCAAAACAAATGGTTTAGCTACAAATACTTGTGATATACATCATTTAGCTACAACTGCATGCTATACGAACGAGTTAGCTTGAAATCCATGCGATTCACATGATTTAGCTTCAAATCAATGCGATGTAGAAGGTTTAGCTTCAAATCCATGCGATACACAAGATTTAGCTTCAAATCAATGCGATGTAGAAGGTTTAGTTTCAAATCAATAAGAGGTAGAAGGTTCTGCTTCAAATCAATAGAATATAGAAGGTTTAGCTTCAAATCAATCCGATGTAGAAGGTTTAGCTTCAAATCCATACGAAACACATGATTTAGCTTCAAATCAATTCGAAGGACAAGGCTTAGATTCAAATCCATGCGAAACAAATGATTTAGCTTCAAATGAATGCGAAGTAGAAGGCTTAGCTTCAAATCCATGCAAAACAAATGGTTTAGCTACAAATACTTGTGATATACATTATTTAGCTACAACTGCATGCGAAATAAACGAGATAGCTTCAAATCCATGCTATATACATGATTTAGCTTCAAATCAATGCGATGTAGAAGGTTTAGCTTCAAATCCATGCGATACACAAGATTTAGCTTCAAATCAATGCGATGTAGAAGTTTTAGCTTCAAAACAATAAGAGGTAGAAGGTTTAGCTTCAAATCAATAGAATGTAGAAGGTTTAGCTTCAAATCAATGCGATGTAGAAGGTTTAGCTTCAAATGCATACGAAACACATGATTTAGCATCAAATCAATTCGAAGGACAAGGCTTATATTCAAATCCATGCGAAACAAATAATTTAGCTTCAAACCAATGCGATGTAGAAGGTTTAGCTTCAAATCCATGCGATACACATGATTTAGCTTCAAATCAATGCGAAGTAGAAGGCTTAGCTTCAAATCCATGCGAAACACATGGTTTAGATGCAAATCAATGCAATGTAGACGGTTTAGCTTCAAATCCATCTGAAACATATAATTTAGCTTCAGATACTTGCGATATAAGTGATATAGCTTCAAACGCAGACGAAACCAACCAGTTAGCTTCAAATCGAAGCAAAACGCATGATTTAGCTTCAAATGCAGGCGAAACAAATGGCTTAGCTTCAACAACTTGTGATATACATGATTTAGATTCAACTGCATGCGAAACAAACGAGTTAGCTTCAAATACATGCTAAACACATGATTTAGCTTCAAACCAATGCGATGTAGAAGGTTTAGCTTCATATCCGCGCGAAACAAATGATTTACATTCAAATACTTGCGATATAAGTAATATAGCTTCAAATGCAGGAGAGACAAATGAGTTAGCTTCAAATCCACGCGAAACACATGATTCAACTTCAAATCAATACGATGTAGAATGTTTAGCTTCAAATCCGCGCGAAACAAACGATTTAGCTTCAGATACTTGCGATATAAGTGATATAGCTTCAAATGCAGGCGAAACGAACGAGTTAGCTTCAAATCCATGCGAAACACCTTGTTTCTCTTCAAATCAATGCGAAACACGTGATTTAGCTTCAAATTCATGCGAAACGCATGGTTTAGCTTGATATTCATGCGAAACAAGTGGTGCTGCTTCAAATACTTGTGATATACATAATTTAGCTTCAACAGCTTGCGAAACAAAGGAGTTAGCTTCAAATCCATGCGATACACATGATTTAGCTTCAAATCAATGCGATGTAGAAGGTTTAGCTTCAAATCAATTAGAGGTAGAAGGTTCAGCTTCAAATCAATAGAATATAGAAGGTTTAGCTTCAAATCAATGCGATGTAGAAGGTTTAGCTTCAAATCCATACGAAACACATGATTTAGCTTCAAATCTATTCGAAGGACAAGACTTAGATTCAAATCCATGCGAAACAAATGATTTAGCTTCAAATGAATGCGAAGTAGAAGGCTTAGCTTCAAATCCATGCAAAACAAATGGTTTTGCTACAAATACTTGTGATATACATTATTTAGATACAACTGCATGCGAAACAAACGAGATACCTTCAAATCCATGCTATATACATGATTTAGCTTCAAATCAATGCGATGTAGTAGGTTTAGCTTCAAATCCATGCGATACACAAGATTTAGTTTCAAATCAATGCGATGTATTAGGTTCAGCTTCAAATCCATTCGACACATATGATTTAGCTTCAAATACTTGCGATATAAGTGATATAGCTTCAAAAGCAGGAGGAACAAACGAGGTAGCTTCAATTCCATGCGAAACAAATGATTTAGCTTCAAATCAATGCGAAGTAGAAGGCGTAGCTTCAAATCCATGCGAAACAAATGGTTTAGCTACAAATACTTGTGATATAGATTATTTAGCTACAACTGCATGCGAAACTAACGAGTTAGCTTCAAATCCATGCGAAACACACGATTTATCTTCAAATCAATGCGATGTAGAAAGTTTGCTTCAAATCCATGCGACACATATGATTTAGCTTCAAATCCATGCGAAACACATGATTCAGCTGCAAATCAATGCGATGTAGAAGGTTTATCTTCAAATCCTTGCGAAACACATTATTTAGCTGCAAATCAGTGCGAAGTAGAAGGGTCGGGTTCAAATCAATTCGATTCAAATGGTTCATCTTCAAATCCATGCGAAAGACATGATTCAGCTGCAAATCAATGCGATGTAGAAGGTTTAGCTTCAAATCCATGCGATACACAAGATTTAGCTTCAAATCAATGCGATGTAGAAGGTTTAGCTTCAAATCAATAAGAGGTAGAAGGTTCAGCTTCAAATCAATAGAATATAGAAGGTTTAGCTTCAAATCAATGCGATGTAGAAGGTTTAGCTTCAAATCCATACGAAACACATGATTTAGCTTCAAATCAATTCGAAGGACAAGGCTTAGATTCAAATCCATGCGAAACAAATGATTTAGCTTCAAATGAATGCGAAGTAGAAGGCTTAGCTTCAAATCCATGCAAAACAAATGGTTTAGTTACAAATACTTGTGATATACATTATTTAGCTACAACTGCATGCGAAACAAACGAGATAGCTTCAAATCCATGCGAGAAACATGATTTAGCTTCAAATCAATGCGATGTAGAAGTTTTAGCTTCAAAACAATAAGAGGTAGAAGGTTTAGCTTCAAATCAATATAATGTAGAAGGTTTAGCTTCAAATCAATGCGATGTAGAAGGTTTAGCTTCAAATCCATACGAAACACATGATTTAGTTTCAAATCAATTCGAAGGACAAGGCTTAGATTCAAATCCATGCGAAACAAATGATTTAGCTTCAAATCAATGCGATGTAGAAGGTTTAGCTTCAAATCCATGCGATGCACATGATTTAGCTTCAAATACGTGCGATATAAGATATATAGCTTCAAATACATTCGAAACAAACGAGATAGCTTCAAATCCATGCGAGAAACATGATTTAGCTTCAAATCAATGCGATGTAGAAGGTTTAGCTTCAAAACAATAAGAGGTAGAAGGTTTAGCTTCAAATCAATATAATGTAGAAGGTTTAGCTTCAAATCAATGCGATGTAGAAGGTTTAGCTTCAAATCCATACGAAACACATGATTTAGTTTCAAATCAATTCGAAGGACAAGGCTTAGATTCAAATCCATGCGAAACAAATGATTTAGCTTCAAATCAATGCGATGTAGAAGGTTTAGCTTCAAATCCATGCGATGCACATGATTTAGCTTCAAATACGTGCGATATAAGATATATAGCTTCAAATACATTCGAAACGAACGAGTTAGCTTCAAATCCATGCGATACACATGATTTAGCTTCAAATCAATGCGATGTAGAAGGTTTAGCTTCAAATGCATGACATACACAAGATTCAGCTTCAAATCAATTCGAAGGACAAGTCTTAGATTCAAATCCATGCGAAACAAATGATTTAGCTTCAAATGAATGCGAAGTAGAAGGCTTAGCTTCAAATCAATGCGATGTAGAAGGTTTAGCTTCAAATCAATAAGAGGTAGAAGGTTCTGCTTCAAATCAATAGAATATAGAAGGTTTAGCTTCAAATCAATGCGATGTAGAAGGTTTAGCTTCAAATCCATACGAAACACATGATTTAGCTTCAAATCAATTCGAAGGACAAGGCTTAGATTCAAAACCATGCGAAACAGATGATTTAGCTTCAAATGAATGCGAAGTAGAAGGCTTAGCTTCAAATCCATGCAAAACAATTGGTTTAGCTACAAATACTTGTGATATACATTATTTAGCTACAACGGCATGCGAAATAAACGAGATAGCTTCAAATCCATGCTATATACATGATTTAGCTTCAAATCAATGCGATGTAGAAGGTTTAGCTTCAAATCCATGCGATACACAAGATTTAGCTTCAAATCAATGCGATGTAGAAGGTTTAGCTTCAAATCAATAAGAGGTAGAAGGATCTGCTTCAAATCAATAGAATATAGAAGGTTTAGCTTCAAATCAATGCGATGTAGAAGGTTTAGCTTCAAATCCATACGAAACACATGATTTAGCTTCAAATCAAATCGAAGGACAAGGCTTTGATTCAAATCCATCCGAAACAAATGATTTAGCTTCAAATCAATGCGATGTAGAAGGTTTAGCAACAAATCCATGCGATACACATGATTTAGCTTCGAATACTTGCGATATAAGTGATATAGCTTCAAATACAGGCGAAACGAACGAGTTAGCTTCAAATCCATGCGAAAGACATGATTCAGCTGAAAATCAATGCGATGTAGAAGGTTTAGCTTCAAATCCATGCGAACACATTATTTAGCTGCAAATCAGTGCGAAGTAGAAGGGTCGGGTTCAAATCATTGCGATTCAAATGGTTGTTCTTCAAATACTTGTGAAAGTCATGATTTAGATTCAACTGCATGCGAAACACATGATTTAGCTTCAAATCAATGCGATGTAGAAGGTTTAGCTTCAAATCCATGCAAAACACGTGATTTAACTTCCAGTTAATGCGAAGTAGAAGGCTTAGCTTCAAATCCATGCGAATCAAATGGTTTAGCTTCAAATACTTGTGATATACGTTATTTAGATTTAACTGCGTGCGCAACGAACGAGTTAGCTTCAAATCCATGCGAAACACATTATTTAGCTGCAAATCAATGCGATGAAGAAGGTTTAGCTTCAAATCAATAGAATGTAGAAGGTTTAGCTTCAGTCAATGCGATGTAGAAGGTTAGCTTCAAGTCAATGCGATGTAGAAGGTTAGCTTCAAATCCATACGAAACACATGATTTAGCTTCAAATCAATTCGAATGACAAGGCTTTGATTCAAATCCATGCGAAACAAATGATTTAGCTTCAAATCAATGCGATGTAGAAGGTTTAGCTTCAAATCCATGCGATACACATGATTTAGCTTCAAATACTGCGATATAAGTGATATAGCTTCAAATACAGGCGAAAACGAACGAGTTAGCTTAAAATCCACGCGATACACATGATTTAGCTTTAAATCAATGCGATGTAGATGGTTTAGCTTCAAATCCTTGACATACACAAGATTTAGCTTCAAATCAATGCGATGTAGAAGGTTTAGCTTCAAATGCATGACATACACAAGATTCAGCTTCAAATAAATTCGAAGGACAAGGCTCTAGATTCAAATCCATGCGAAACAAATGATTTAGCTTCAAATACTTGTGATATACATTATTAGCTACAACTGCATGCGCAACGAACGAGTTAGCGTCAAATCAATGCAAATCAATGCGATGAAGAAGGATTAGCTTCAAATCCGTGCGAAACAAATGATGTAGCTTCAAACGCTTGGGGTGTAAGTGATATAGCTTCAAATGAAGACTAATCAATCGAGTTAGCTTCAAAATCCACGCGATACACATGATTTAGCTTCAAATACTAGCGATATAAGTGATGTAGATTCAACTGCAGCGAAACGAACGAGTTATCTTCAAATCCATGCGAAACACATGATTTACCTTCAAATCAATGCGATGTAGAAGGTTTAGCTTCAAATCCATGCGATACACAAGATTTAGCTTCAAATCAATGCGATGTAGTAGGTTCAGCTTCAAATCCATGCGACACATTCGATTTAGCTTCAAATACTTGCGATATAAGTGATATAGCTTCAAAAGCTGTAGGAACAAACGAGGCAGCTTCAATTCCATGCGAGAAACATGATTTAGCTTCAATCAATGCGATATAGAAGGTTTAGCTTCAAATGCATGACATACACAAGATTCAGCTTCAAATAAATTCGAGACAAGGCTTAGATTCAAATCCATGCGAAACAAATGATTTAGCTTCAAATGAATGCGACGTAGAAGGCTTAGCTTCAAATCCATGCAAAACAAATGGTTTAGCTACAAATACTTGTGATATACATTATTTAGCTACAAACTGCATGCGAAATAAACGAGATAGCTTCAAATCCATGCTATATACATGATTTAGCTTCAAATCAATGCGATGTAGAAGGTTTAGCTTCAAATCCATGCGATACACAAGATTTAGCTTCAAATCAATGCGATGTAGAAGTTTTAGCTTCAAAACAATAAGAGGTAGAAGTTTAGCTTCAAATCAATAGAATGTAGAAGGTTTAGCTTCAAATGAATGCGATGTAGAAGGTTTAGCTTCAAATGCATACGAAACACAGATTTAGCTTCAAATCAATTCGAAGGACAAGGCTTATATTCAAATCCATGCGAAACAAATAATTTAGCTTCAAACCAATGCGATGTAGAAGGTTTAGCTTCAAATCCATGCGATACACATGATGTAGCTTCAATACTTGCGATATAAGTGATCTAGCTTCAAATACAGGCGAAACGAACGAGTTAGCTCCAAATCCATGCGAAACACATGATTCAGCTGCAAATCAATGCGATGTAGAAGTTTCTCGTCAAATCCTTGCGAAACACATTATTTAGCTGCAAATCAGTGCGAAGTAGAAGGGTCGGGTTCAAATCAATGCGATTCAAATGGTTCATCTTCAAATCCATGCGAAAGACATGATTCAGCTGCAAATCAATGCGATGTAGAAGGTTTAGCTTCAAATCCATGCGATACACAAGATTTAGCTCAAATCAATGCGATGTAGAAGGTTTAGCTTCAAATCAATAAGAGGTAGAAGGTTCAGCTTCAAATCAATAGAATATAGAAGCTTTAGCTTCAAATCAATGCGATGTAGAAGGTTTAGCTTCAAATCCATACGAAACACATGATTTAGCTTCAAATCAATTCGAATGACAAGGCTTTGATTCAAATCCATGCGAAACAAATGATTTAGCTTCAAATCAATGCGATGTAGAAGGTTTAGCTTCAAATCCATGCGATACATATGATTTAGCTTCAAATACTTGCGATATAAGTGATATAGCTACAAATACAGGCGAAACGAACGAGTTAGCTTAAAATCCACGCGATACACATGATTTAGCTTTAAATCAATGCGATGTAGATGGTTTAGCTTCAAATCCTTGACATACACAAGATTTAGCTTCAAATCAATGCGATGTAGAAGGTTTAGCTTCAAATGCATGACATACACAAGATTCAGCTTCAAATAAATTCGAAGGGACAAGGCTTAGATTCAAATCCATGCGAAACAAATGATTTAGCTTCAAATACTTGTGATATACACTATTTAGCTACAACTGCATGCGCAACGAACGAGTTAGCGTCAAATCAATGCAAATCAATGCGATGAAGAAGGATTAGCTTCAAATCCGTGCGAAACAAATGATGTAGCTTCAAACGCTTGGGGTGTAAGTGATATAGCTTCAAATGAAGACTAATCATCGAGTTAGCTTCAAAATCCACGCGATACACATGATTTTGCTTCAAATACTAGCGATATAAGTGATGTAGATTCAACTGCAGGCGAAACGAACGAGTTATCTTCAAATCCATGCGAAACACATGATTACCTTCAAATCAATGCGATGTAGAAGGTTTAGCTTTCAAATCCATGCGTACACATGATTTAGCTTCAAATCAATGCGATGTAGTAGGTTCAGCTTCAAATCCATGCGACACATACGATTTAGCTTCAAATACTTGCGATATAAGGTGATATAGCTTCAAAAGCTGTAGGAACAAACGAGGCAGCTTCAATTCCATGCGAGAAACATGATATAGCTTCAAATCAATGCGATATAGAAGGTTTAGCTTCAAATGCATGACATACACAAGATTCAGCTTCAAATAAATTCGAAGGACAAGGCTTAGATTCAAATCCATGCGAAACAAATGATTTAGCTTCAAATGAATGCGACGTAGAAGGCTTAGCTTCAAATCCATGCAAAACAAATGGTTTAGCTACAAATACTTGTGATATACATCATTTAGCTACAACTGCATGCTATACGAAACGAGTTAGCTTGAAATCCATGCGATTCACATGATTTAGCTTCAAATCAATGCGATGTAGAGGTTTAGCTTCAAATCCATGCGATACACAAGATTTAGCTTCAAATCAATGCGATGTAGAAGGTTTAGTTTCAAATCAATAAGAGGTAGAAGGTTCTGCTTCAAATCAATAGAATATAGAAGGTTTAGCTTCAAATCAATCCGATGTAGAAGGTTTAGCTTCAAATCCATACGAAACACATGATTTAGCTTCAAATCAATTCGAAGGACAAGGCTTAGATTCAAATCCAATGCGAAACAAATGATTTAGCTTCAAATGAATGCGAAGTAGAAGGCTTAGCTTCAAATCCATGCAAAACAAATGGTTTAGTTACAAATACTTGTGATATACATTATTTAGCTACAACTGCATGCGAAACAAACGAGATAGCTTCAATCCATGCGAGAAACATGATTTAGCTTCAAATCAATGCGATGTAGAAGTTTTAGCTTCAAAACAATAAGAGGTAGAAGGTTTAGCTTCAAATCAATATAATGTAGAAGGTTTAGCTTCAAATCAATGCGATGTAGAAGGTTTAGCTTCAAATCCATACGAAACACATGATTTAGTTTCAAATCAATTCGAAGGACAAGGCTTAGATTCAAATCCATGCGAAACAAATGATTTAGCTTCAAATCAATGCGATGTAGAAGGTTTAGCTTCAAATCCATGCGATGCACATGATTTAGCTTCAAATACGTGCGATATAAGATATATAGCTTCAAATACATTCGAAACGAACGAGTTAGCTTCAAATCCATGCGATACACATGATTTAGCTTCAAATCAATGCGATGTAGAAGGTTTAGCTTCAAATGCATGACATACACAAGATTCAGCTTCAAATCAATTCGAAGGACAAGTCTTAGATTCAAATCATGCGAAACAAATGATTTAGCTTCAAATGAATGCGAAGTAGAAGGCTTAGCTTCAAATCAATGCGATGTAGAAGGTTTAGCTTCAAATCAATAAGAGGTAGAAGGTTCTGCTTCAAATCATAAGAATATAGAAGGTTTAGCTTCAAATCAATGCGATGTAGAAGGTTTAGCTTTCAAATCCATACGAAACACATGATTTAGCTTCCAAATCAATTCGAAGGACAAGGCTTAGATTCAAAACCATGCGAAACAGATGATTTAGCTTCAAATGAATGCGAAGTAGAAGGCTTAGCTTCAAATCCATGCAAAACAATTGGTTTAGCTACAAATACTTGTGATATACATTATTTAGCTACAAACGGCATGCGAAATAAACGAGATAGCTTCAAATCCATGCTATATACATGATTTAGCTTCAAATCAATGCGATGTAGAAGGTTTAGCTTCAAATCCATGCGATACACAAGATTTAGCTTCAAATCAATGCGATGTAGAAGGTTTAGCTTCAAATCAATAAGAGGTAGAAGGATCTGCTTCAAATCAATAGAATATAGAAGGTTTAGCTTCAAGTCAATGCGATGTAGAAGGTTTAGCTTCAAATCCATACGAAACACATGATTTAGCTTCAAATCAATTCGAATGACAAGGCTTTGATTCAAATCCATGCGAAACAAATGATTTAGCTTCAAATCAATGCGATGTAGAAGGTTTAGCTTCAAATCCATGCGATACACATGATTAGCTTCAAATACTTGCGATATAAGTGATATAGCTTCAAATACAGGCGAAACGAACGAGTTAGCTTAAAATCCACGCGATACACATGATTTAGCTTTAATCAATGCGATGTAGATGGTTTAGCTTCAAATCCTTGACATACACAAGATTTAGCTTCAAATCAATGCGATGTAGAAGGTTTAGCTTCAAATGCATGACATACACAAGATTCAGCTTCAAATAAATTCGAAGGACAAGGCTTAGATTCAAATCCATGCGAAACAAATGATTTAGCTTCAAATACTTGTGATATACATTATTTAGCTACAACTGCATGCGCAACGAACGAGTTAGCGTCAAATCAATGCAAATCAATGCGATGAAGAAGGATTAGCTTCAAATCCGTGCGAAACAAATGATGTAGCTTCAAACGCTTGGGGTGTAAGTGATATAGCTTCAAATGAAGACTAATCAATCGAGTTAGCTTCAAAATCCACGCGATACACATGATTTAGCTTCAAATACTAGCGATATAAGTGATGTAGATTCAACTGCAGGCGAAACGAACGAGTTATCTTCAAATCCATGCGAAACACATGATTTACCTTCAAATCAATGCGATGTAGAAGGTTTAGCTTCAAATCCATGCGATACACAAGATTTAGCTTCAAATCAATGCGATGTAGTAGGTTCAGCTTCAAATCCATGCGACACATTCGATTTAGCTTCAAATACTTGCGATATAAGTGATATAGCTTCAAAAGCTGTAGGAACAAACGAGGCAGCTTCAATTCCATGCGAGAAACATGATTTAGCTTCAAATCAATGCGATATAGAAGGTTTAGCTTCAAATGCATGACATACACAAGATTCAGCTTCAAATAAATTCGGAGGACAAGGCTTAGATTCAAATCCATGCGAAACAAATGATTTAGCTTCAAATGATGCGACGTAGAAGGCTTAGCTTCAAATCCATGCAAAACAAATGTTTAGCTACAAATACTTGTGATATACATTATTTAGCTACAACTGCATGCGAAATAAACGAGATAGCTTCAAATCCATGCTATATACATGATTTAGCTTCAAATCAATGCGATGTAGAAGGTTTAGCTTCAAATCCATGCGATACACAAGATTTAGCTTCAAATCAATGCGATGTAGAAGTTTTAGCTTCAAAACAATAAGAGGTAGAAGGTTTAGCTTCAAATCAATAGAATGTAGAAGGTTTAGCTTCAAATGAATGCGATGTAGAAGGTTTAGCTTCAAATGCATACGAAACACATGATTTAGCTTCAAATCAATTCGAAGGACAAGGCTTATATTCAAATCCATGCGAAACAAATAATTTAGCTTCAAACCAATGCGATGTAGAAGGTTTAGCTTCAAATCCATGCGATACACATGATGTAGCTTCAAATACTTGCGATATAAGTGATCTAGCTTCAAATACAGGCGAAACGAACGAGTTAGCTCCAAATCCATGCGAAACACATGATTCAGCTGCAAATCAATGCGATGTAGAAGGTTTATCTTCAAATCCTTGCGAAACACATTATTTAGCTGCAAATCAGTGCGAAGTAGAAGGGTCGGGTTCAAATCAATGCGATTCAAATGGTTCATCTTCAAATCCATGCGAAAGACATGATTCAGCTGCAAATCAATGCGATGTAGAAGGTTTAGCTTCAAATCCATGCGATACACAAGATTTAGCTTCAAATCAATGCGATGTAGAAGGTTTAGCTTCAAATCAATAAGAGGTAGAAGGTTCAGCTTCAAATCAATAGAATATAGAAGCTTTAGCTTCAAATCAATGCGATGTAGAAGGTTTAGGCTTCAAATCCATACGAAACACATGATTTAGCTTCAAATCAATTCGAATGACAAGGCTTTGATTCAAATCCATGCGAAACAAATGATTTAGCTTCAAATCAATGCGATGTAGAAGGTTTAGCTTCAAATCCATGCGATACACATGATTTAGCTTCAAATACTTGCGATATAAGTGATATAGCTTCAAATACAGGCGAAACGAACGAGTTAGCTTAAAATCCACGCGATACACATGATTTAGCATTAAATCAATGCGATGTAGATGGTTTAGCTTCAAATCCTTGACATACACAAGATTTAGCTTCAAATCAATGCGATGTAGAAGGTTTAGCTTCAAATGCATGACATACACAAGATTCAGCTTCAAATAAATTCGAAGGACAAGGCTTAGATTCAAATCCATGCGAAACAAATGATTTAGCTTCAAATACTTGTGATATACACTATTTAGCTACAACTGCATGCGCAACGAACGAGTTAGCGTCAAATCAATGCAAATCAATGCGATGAAGAAGGATTAGCTTCAAATCCGTGCGAAACAAATGATGTAGCTTCAAACGCTTGGGGTGTAAGTGATATAGCTTCAAATGAAGACTAATCAATCGAGTTAGCTTCAAAATCCACGCGATACACATGATTTAGCTTCAAATACTAGCGATATAAGTGATGTAGATTCAACTGCAGGCGAAACGAACGAGTTATCTTCAAATCCATGCGAAACACATGATTTACCTTCAAATCAATGCGATGTAGAAGGTTTAGCTTCAAATCCATGCGATACACAAGATTTAGCTTCAAATCAATGCGATGTAGTAGGTTCAGCTTCAAATCCATGCGACACATACGATTTAGCTTCAAATACTTGCGATATAAGTGATATAGCTTCAAAAGCTGTAGGAACAAACGAGGCAGCTTCAATTCCATGCGAGAAACATGATTTAGCTTCAAATCAATGCGATATAGAAGGTTTAGCTTCAAATGCATGACATACACAAGATTCAGCTTCAAATAAATTCGAAGGACAAGGCTTAGATTCAAATCCATGCGAAACAAATGATTTAGCTTCAAATGAATGCGACGTAGAAGGCTTAGCTTCAAATCCATGCAAAACAAATGGTTTAGCTACAAATACTTGTGATATACATCATTTAGCTACAACTGCATGCTATACGAACGAGTTAGCTTGAAATCCATGCGATTCACATGATTTAGCTTCAAATCAATGCGATGTAGAAGGTTTAGCTTCAAATCCATGCGATACACAAGATTTAGCTTCAAATCAATGCGATGTAGAAGGTTTAGTTTCAAATCAATAAGAGGTAGAAGGTTCTGCTTCAAATCAATAGAATATAGAAGGTTTAGCTTCAAATCAATCCGATGTAGAAGGTTTAGCTTCAAATCCATACGAAACACATGATTTAGCTTCAAATCAATTCGAAGGACAAGGCTTAGATTCAAATCCATGCGAAACAAAATGATTTAGCTTCAAATGAATGCGAAGTAGAAGGCTTAGCTTCAAATCCATGCAAAACAAATGGTTTAGCTACAAATACTTGTGATATACATTATTTAGCTACAACTGCATGCGAAATAAACGAGATAGCTTCAAATCCATGCTATATACATGATTTAGCTTCAAATCAATGCGATGTAGAAGGTTTAGCTTCAAATCCATGCGATACACAAGATTTAGCTTCAAATCAATGCGATGTAGAAGTTTTAGCTTCAAAACAATAAGAGGTAGAAGGTTTAGCTTCAAATCAATAGAATGTAGAAGGTTTAGCTTCAAATCAATGCGATGTAGAAGGTTTAGCTTCAAATGCATGACATACACAAGATTCAGCTTCAAATAAATTCGAAGGACAAGGCTTAGATTCAAATCCATGCGAAACAAATGATTTAGCTTCAAATACTTGTGATATACACTATTTAGCTACAACTGCATGCGCAACGAACGAGTTAGCGTCAAATCAATGCAAATCAATGCGATGAAGAAGGATTAGCTTCAAATCCGTGCGAAACAAATGATGTAGCTTCAAACGCTTGGGGTGTAAGTGATATAGCTTCAAATGAAGACTAATCAATCGAGTTAGCTTCAAAATCCACGCGATACACATGATTTAGCTTCAAATACTAGCGATATAAGTGATGTAGATTCAACTGCAGGCGAAACGAACGAGTTATCTTCAAATCCATGCGAAACACATGATTTACCTTCAAATCAATGCGATGTAGAAGGTTTAGCTTCAAATCCATGCGATACACATGATTTAGCTTCAAATCAATGCGATGTAGTAGGTTCAGCTTCAAATCCATGCGACACATACGATTTAGCTTCAAATACTTGCGATATAAGTGATATAGCTTCAAAAGCTGTAGGAAACAAACGAGGCAGCTTCAATTCCATGCGAGAAACATGATTTAGCTTCAAATCAATGCGATATAGAAGGTTTAGCTTCAAATGCATGACATACACAAGATTCAGCTTCAAATAAATTCGAAGGACAAGGCTTAGATTCAAATCCATGCGAAACAAATGATTTAGCTTCAAATGAATGCGACGTAGAAGGCTTAGCTTCAAATCCATGCAAAACAAAATGTTTAGCTACAAATACTTGTGATATACATCATTT
Organism: Megalopta genalis; assembly: GCF_051020955.1. Lineage (NCBI taxonomy): Eukaryota > Metazoa > Arthropoda > Insecta > Hymenoptera > Halictidae > Megalopta > Megalopta genalis. The sequence continues at coordinate 1,870 of NW_027476527.1, read as the reverse complement.
AGCTACAACTGCATGCTATACGAACGAGTTAGCTTGAAATCCATGCGATTCACATGATTTAGCTTCAAATCAATGCGATGTAGAAGGTTTAGCTTCAAATCCAATGCGATACACAAGATTTAGCTTCAAATCAATGCGATGTAGAAGGTTTAGTTTCAAATCAATAAGAGGTAGAAGGTTCTGCTTCAAATCAATAGAATATAGAAGGTTTAGGCTTCAAATCAATCCGATGTAGAAGGTTTAGCTTCAAATCATACGAAACACATGATTTAGCTTCAAATCAATTCGAAGGACAAGGCTTAGATTCAAATCCATGCGAAACAAATGATTTAGCTTCAAATGAATGCGAAGTAGAAGGCTTAGCTTCAAATCCATGCAAAACAAATGGTTTAGTTACAAATACTTGTGATATACATTATTTAGCTACAACTGCATGCGAAACAAACGAGATAGCTTCAAATCCATGCGAGAAACATGATTTAGCTTCAAATCAATGCGATGTAGAAGTTTTAGCTTCAAAACAATAAGAGGTAGAAGGTTTAGCTTTCAAATCAATATAATGTAGAAGGTTTAGCTTCAAATCAATGCGATGTAGAAGGTTTAGCTTCAAATCCATACGAAAACACATGATTTAGTTTCAAATCAATTCGAAGGACAAGGCCTTAGATTCAAATCCATGCGAAACAAATGATTTAGCTTCAAATCAATGCGATGTAGAAGGTTTAGCTTCAAATCATGCGATGCACATGATTTAGCTTCAAATACGTGCGATATAAGATATATAGCTTCAAATACATTCGAAACGAACGAGTAGCTTCAAATCCATGCGATACACATGATTTAGCTTCAAATCAATGCGATGTAGAAGGTTTAGCTTCAAATGCATGACATACACAAGATTCAGCTTCAAATCAATTCGAAGGGACAAGTCTTAGATTCAAATCCATGCGAAACAAATGATTTAGCTTCAACTGAATGCGAAGAAGAAGGCTTAGCTTCAAATCAATGCGATGTAGAAGGTTTAGCTTCAAATCAATAAGAGGTAGAAGGTTCTGCTTCAAATCAATAGAATATAGAAGGTTTAGCTTCAAATCAATGCGATGTAGAAGGTTTAGCTTCAAATCATACGAAACACATGATTTAGCTTCAAATTCAATTCGAAGGACAAGGCTTAGATTCAAACCATGCGAAACAGATGATTTAGCTTCAAATGAATGCGAAGTAGAAGGCTTAGCTTCAAATCCATGCAAAAACAATTGGTTTAGCTACAAATACTTGTGATATACATTATTTAGCTACAACGGCATGCGAAATAAACGAGATAGCTTCAAATCCATGCTATATACATGATTTAGCTTCAAATCAATGCGATGTAGAAGGTTTAGCTTCAAATCCATGCGATACACAAGATATAGCTTCAAATCATATGCGATGTAGAAGGTTTAGCTTCAAATCAATAAGAGGTAGAAGGATCTGCTTCAAATCAATAGATATAGAAGGTTTAGCTTCAAGTCAATGCGATGTAGAAGGTTTAGCTTCAAATCCATACGAAACACATGATTTAGCTTCAAATCAATTCGAATGACAAGGCTTTGATTCAAATCCATGCGAAACAAATGATTTAGCTTCAAATCAATGCGATGTAGAAGGTTTAGCTTCAAATCCATGCGATACACATGATTTAGCTTCAAATACTTGCGATATAAGTGATATAGCTTCAAATACAGGCGAAACGAACGAGTTAGCTTAAAATCACGCGATACACATGATTTAGCTTTAAATCAATGCGATGTAGATGGTTTTAGCTTCAAATCCTTGACATACACAAGATTTAGCTTCAAATCAATGCGATGTAGAAGGTTTAGCTTCA